>NC_056741.1:1716297213-1716364713 GCF_019279795.1 Protopterus annectens | reverse complement strand
CAATTACAATCTAACCTGTGGTCCTTAGTGATATGCCTGCAGTCTCCAAGGCAGACACAATACTATGCTAAATGGAACCAAAATGTAAAGGGAACATCAGGACAGTCATTACAAATGTGGACAGCTAACCGGTGTGCCGCCCCACACACACTCACCCATGTTCCCATAGAACTGCAGTAACAGTAATGTTTGTAGGGTATAAGCAGCAGAGCACACATTCCCAGAGCAGTCTCAATCAACTTGATAACTTGTTGCATGTCCACAATATGCAGGGGTCAATGAGCTATGTATATGTGTGGTCAATACTGTCAGTATGTGGCCTGCACTTACTCCTGGCTGTTGTGTATTAGTGGCCTAGATACAGTACTGTGGTGGACAGGGTCCATGTTCCAAGAAAAACAGTGCCACCTATTCTGCATGTCAAATGCAGCTACAGTAGGAGTTGTACACACTGTCCAGATGTAATATTTGTTACTGAAGGAAAGCTGGAGAGGTCAGGGACAGGGGGCCACACATATGGACAGTACACAGGTCAGAGTAACCTATACAGTGCCTAGCATACCCCTCAACTGTACAGGGATTTTGCAGAATGTCCAGAGGTTTGCATCATATGCATGGTCTTTTTATCAGAGAATTTAGTTTCCTGGCAAACCCTTGTAAATTACAAAAGGCTAAAGTCAGAAAATAATGGCAGATTGCGGTTTCAGACTTCATACCCTTTAGGAAAATGCATGCTAGCGCAAAACCTGTTATTGTATCACCTTACTAGGTTTGTAAGGCCAATAGTTAACAATGGTCCCTATATGTAGGCCTTAGTCCCAAAATTACTTATGGCTTTGTCCAGATGTCTGGCTCCAAAAAGTCGGGAGGTATGGTGTCTAGTAGGATAGCAGATACCTGAACTTCAGTGTACTACCAGGTTATGAAAAGCTGCCATCTTTCTGTGTCAGCACTGACATGTCACTGGCCAACAGCCATATCCCTGGAATGACAGAGGTTGTCACAGAAGGAGCACAAGTATGCCTTGTATATCTGTCCTGCTTGTCCTAGCATTGCATTTGCCTGCCAACTATTTGCAAAACAAGAAAGGGTCATGTCAAAACCCCAATGGCAGACAGTGGGGAAGCAAACATCATACCCATAAGAGAAAGCCAGGAATTACCAAACCAGTATCCCAACTGTCTATGTTTGGCAGAATATTATGAACACCCTGTCCCCCATGTGTGGGCCTTTGTCTGACTGTCACTTATGGGCCTGTCCAGACGTCAGTCTGTGACAGTATGACAGCTAGGCCCACATGTAGCCTCCTAATACCATATAGCAACACAAACCTTCTAAGGACCACAGCAAATGTAGAGGTGCAATGATGGACAACCTGTTAGATAGGTACACTCAGAGGTGTGAAGTCCACAACCCTGTGTGTGATGTTACAGCATTTACAGCTCTCACATCAGAATTACAAATACATAACAGCAGCCACTGTGGCCAAAGCCTATGACTGGACTACAGAATGACAAAGAGACACACATAAGGGGAAGGGGAACCACTGGTCAGACAAATGGAGAATGTGCATACCAGAACAAGTTTTGCAGTAACATAGGTGCCCTGCATTGTATGGAGTCAGTAAACATCACCTGAAAATACACAACATACACCCACATAAGTGGAGGTCTGCAACAACTCAAAACCCCAAGCAAAGGACACCTCAGATACAAACACACATGAGAACTCCACAAACCTACACACCACAGACCATGCATAGTCCACACACCAGGGTCTTGCAAACATTAAGGCCTTACCATACACCCACCATATAGGTTCATAGATTCATAGGTAGGTACTAGGCTATTGGCCCTAGGGCTATACAAGCCTAGCCATAAAGATTCCCTGGCTTTCATCACCCGCAAAAAAATTATTTTCCTGTGCACCTGTCAAGCAGAGCCACAGAAGTGATCCTCAGGGTGAATTTCTTATTTTGTATCCAATCATCAAGATTTTTCTTAAAGAGGGATAATGAGGTGCTCTGCTTGACATGAATGGGCAGTCTGTTCGAGAGTATGGGAAGTCTCTGGGACAGGAACATATTCCTCCATCATGTTTTGTTTATTCTGGTGACAAGATTTAGGTCCCTTGAGCATGTGGCTTGGAGGGTTTGGGATTTCTTTAAGTGTAATGTGAAGTACATCGAGGCCATTGAAATTTAGAATGTCTGAACACTTCAGTGACATTAAACATCATAAACAATCTAGTGCCTTATACAAACACACTATACTGCATAAAAATGCTATATTTAGCTTTACAGCAATTGACAGAATAGGGGGAGGTCCAGATCCCATAAATCAGGTTGGCATCAAATACTAAATACCAAGGAGAAAAAATGGACATTAAGTTAGGGGGCTTATTTAAACCTGAACTAAATGAGCACCTTTAATTGGTCACATGCCTGATTTCTGATTATATATAAGGAGGAATATGTTTAATGCATTCACACTGATGAAGGTTAAGTAACAGTATAGCTGAAACTGGTCTGATTTTTACTCCTTATGTGCTTTTGCGCTAAATAAAAAAGTCTGATAATATTTCCACTGTTTGCTGGTCTTGTGCTTTTTTGAAGTTCTTTAAGTGTATCATGTCCAACAGCTTTGGGTTTGACATGGCCTTGTATGATAGGCAGAGATCGCTTCTGAGCTGGAGTTTTTTTGAGACCGTCTGCATTAGGCAAATGTTTCAGGCTGGTGATCCTCTTTTTGAGGTATTTCTGTGGCCTTTCCAGTTGTAAATGTCTTGTGAGGTACATACCAAACAGGGTGTACTCTATAAAAGGTCTAATGAGGGGTGAGTAGAGAGGAACAATGACATCCTTTTTTTCTGGATGAGAAACCTTTTGTGATGAGTTGTGCCACATAGAAGGATTTCCTGACTACTGTGGCAATGTGGTTATCAAAGGAGAGATTACTGTCCACCTGTATCCCTAGGTCTCTTATCACATTTTCATTGTTGAGTGGACTACCACCTATGTGATAGTTCATGGTCACAGGGTTTTGGCGTTGAGCTTGAGGCCATGGCTTTGACACCAGGCATCTGTCTCAGTGAGGCCCTTTTGTAGAATATCCACATCATACGGGGATTTAATAAAGGCTCCCAGTTTGCAGTCATCTGTGAACTTTGTTAGTCATAGACCCTCATTGTTGGCCTGAACTTCAGAGAAGTAGATGCCAAACAAGAGGGGACCCAGGACTGAACCCTGTGGTACTCCAGTTGTCACTGTTCTGGAGTCAGATTTGGAGCCAGCTACTTTCACGGTGTGGGTTCAGTCAGTGAGCTAGTTGGCAACCCATTGTGTGACATAGAGATTTATGCCAAGTTTAGTGAGTTTAAACATGATTCCAGAGTGGGGGATGGTGTTGAAGTCCTTGGAAAGGTCTAAATAGGCTGTGTAAAGCATCTTACCCTCATCCATGGCTCTTGTGACTGCTACAAAGAAGTCAATCAGGTTTAGGAGACATGATCTACCTTTCTCGAACCCAAACTGGTTGGGGTCCAGAGTCTGAAGGTTACCCATGTCTTTGTTTATAAGTTCCATGATGACACGTTCCATGGCCTTGCGGATCAGGCTTGTCAGGCTAATGGTGCAGTAGTTCCTGGGGTCTATGGTGGATCCCCCTTTGTTGAGTGGGATAACCATAGCTGTGCACCATTCAATGGGCACAAAGCCTGAAGTGAGGCTATGATTGAACATGCTATTTAGGTGGGGTGCCAGTTCATTTTGTAGTTCATGTAGAACACAACCCGGGATGTTGTCTGGTCCCATGGATGCTGTATTCTTGGCTTTGGAGAGTGCATTTTTTTGTACCTGTGTGGCCATGATTACCAAGACTTGGCATTCTTCCGGTATTGAGATAGGCCCTTTAGGGGGTGAGAGGGGTGAAATTAGCACTGCATCTATCTGCCATGATGTTGGCAATATCAGTTGGTTCTGTATATTTAGTGGCATTGTGTTGTAACTCAGAGCAGATCTGAGTGTTGCCATTGTGATTCTTGACATAACTATAGAATGTCTTGTGGTTGTCTTTAGAATCTGTGATGATTTTGTTTTTGTAAGTAGCTTTGGAGGATTTTATGAGGGATCTCAGCTTCTTACTGAGTCAGACAAGGGAGTTTTTCCAATCATGGGATTTTACTCATTTGCAACAATTTCTTCTTTCTATTGTAGAGTTTGTTTATGGCAAGGGACCACCAGATTGGCTTCCTTTTTTTTGGAGGAGAGTGTCTTGGTTCTATTTGGGATGGCACAGTCCATGCACATGTGTATGTGCTCATACAGTGCATTGGTGTAAGATTCAGCAGTTGTACTTCTACTTTCCATCTGCATGGGTGTCATGAAGTTTGTCACTTCTGTCTTGAGAAGCATGAATTTGGCTTTGGAGAAGTTTTTCACGGTGGTTACCTTAATAGGGGGTGGCGGGTGGGATGTGGATGTCTAGGGTGATTAGCTTATGGGCGGATCTGACCAACGAGGAGCTGACCTCTGGTGTGGAGCATCAGTTGTCCATGTTGGTAATGACCAGGTCTAGGATATTGGTGCCCCTATTGGGGGCATGGATAAGATGATCCAAGGCATTGGAATTTATGAATTCCAAAAAACATTGAGCAAATGTGTTGGCACACGAGTAGTTTTCTCAGTTAATGGTGGGGTAGTTGAAATCACCCAGTATTAGGGTATTTGGTCGTAACTTAATATTTTCCAGTATGTTAAGAAAGGTGGAGTGGGAATCTTGGGGCATGGTGGGGGATCTGTAGCAATCTACAATTTGGATTGCAGTCTTACCTAGTGTTAGTTGCACCTGAAGAATTTTGGATGCATTATGTTGGGCAACTAGCCTGGAGGTGTGGATATCCTTGGTGAATATGGACATGCCTCCGCCTTTAGTGTTTCTGTCCAGGTTAGGTGGCCGAAAGGTGTGGTATGAATTGTAGCCTGGTATTGCAGGGGTGCTCTCTGGAGCCTTGAATCAGGTATCTGTCACTGCACAGATGTCGATGTTCTCAATTTTAAGGAGTGCCTCAAGTGAGTGCATTTTGATGTTTAGACTTCTAGCATTGAGTAGCATTACCCTCAGATTTTGCTTGCTTGTACCTGTTATGGTGATGATTTTGTCATTTGAACCTTGCCTAAAAAAGGCACTATAGGGGTGGCAAGAGCCTTAGACAGTATCTGGAATCCCAGGGGAGACAGGTGCAGGCCATCTCTGGCAAAGCATCGTGGTCTATCGATCATGTCATCTCAAGCATACAGATACTGGATCCCCCTTAGAATGACACCAGAAGCTTAGCCAATTGTTGAAGTCAATCATTTTGTCCTTGTACTGTGGTATCATTCTGGGCAATGGCAGGATGCTACTCAGGGCTGAGGTCATACCTGCCTGGGCTACAAGATCCGAGAGCTCCTCCATGTCTCTTTTCATGTAGTCCAGGGAGGTACGTCTCAGGTCATTCACTCCAACATGGACAATGACAGAGTCATATTTGTACTTGTTGTGGAGTGACTTGAGTGTGTGCATTATGTGGTGGATCCTGTAATTTTCTCCTTGTTTAGCATGGTGAGTGGGACATCAGTGTGCCTGACTATAGAGTCACCTATGACTAGTGTGTTGTGTAAGTTGTTTTGCCTTAGAGGCTGAGTGAAACACTGGTATTGTGAGCTATGTGTCACTTGAGTTGTGTTGGGGGTGCTGGTCGTTTGTGTTTCATCTTTGGATGTCTCTGTTGCTTGGGCAGATTTATATTAAGAGCCTCCACTTATGTAGGTGTGTGTTTTGTGTTACTATGTGTGGGTTTGGTGGTGTAGGTTTTGAAGGACTATGTGTGGTATGGTATGTGGTATG
Source organism: Protopterus annectens (assembly GCF_019279795.1). Lineage (NCBI taxonomy): Eukaryota > Metazoa > Chordata > Ceratodontiformes > Protopteridae > Protopterus > Protopterus annectens. The sequence goes on along the minus strand of NC_056741.1, from coordinate 1,716,358,828 downwards.
GTGTGAGTGTTTACCTTCTCCTCTTGACTCACTAGTCCAGTCTTGGCTGGAGAGAGCTTGGCTTCCAGCTTGGCTATATAAGTTCATCTCTCACAGATTGTAGTGTTGGGTGATAGGAGGAGAGGGTTGTCTGTGTACATGAGGCAATTGTTACATTGCCCCAAGATGCCCAGATTCACCAGATGGACAGGAGAAAACACTGGGAGCTGACCTAAAACTGTTTTCCTCTTTACTTAACAAGGAAAGTTGAGTGCTTTAGCAATTTATAGACTATCTAGTGCTTACAACGAGTTCTAAGCAAGTGTTAAGCTCAAAGAATCAGGTTTCAGTGCTAAAACTGAAAAACTGGCTAGTTCTAAGGGAAAATTTGAAGAGCAGACTTTCTGGAGCCGGTAATAGTTTTAACCCTAGCTAAGCGGTGCAATGCGATGCACAAACCCATGCAAACATGGGTTTTTAAGCCAGACTGTTGAAAGGGATAGAAAGCATCCCCAAATGGCCAATAAGGTACAATTCCTGAGCTGGAAACCACTCCTCTAGTGACAGATAGGCGGCTCAATGCTTACCACTCCCACTGACAAGCAGAAAGACTTCCCTCAACCACAGCAATGTCTGGACAACTCAGAAACACAAAAATAAAGTCCTTAAATCAGAAAATCTGGGATCTGGACTATTCTAGTATAGAAAAAGGTGGGAGACAAGCAAACCGATAGTACTTTTTTTTAAGGTTAAATTAAGCAGAAAAATACAATTAAACAGTAAATAAGCACAGAAAAGGCTATCACACTTGAGCGAGTAGCCTACAACAGAAAATTCAGTTTGAACTTTAAATTTACGTAGAAACCAAGTGCACAAACATTAAAATGATTTAAACAGTAGAATACAGTAGAAATAGTAGCAAGACTACTTTAAAATGGCTTTTAGAAGTGGGTTTAGCAATAACAGTCAAGAAAAGCCAAAAAGGTACTTACTCATGGAAGACTCCACTGTGAGACACACAGATATGCCACACACCAGGCAGGATAAGAAGAAAGTCACAGTTACTTGTTTGTCAGGTGCCATAATCTGCCATATCACACATGCACTCAAGTCACCCCACAACAGGTACAGGTATCACTCTGGCTTGGTCCATGGCAGTGTGAATGATGTCAGATGTACCTCCTGGACTCTAGGAAGGCAGACATTATTCAGCCTGTTGAATATGTCTCCCATGCAAGTATGACCCTAGCCTTAAGCAGCATCTTGCTGTCACCCAAAGTGATGGCTCAATACAAACAGAAAGCAGTGTCAGTAACACTTGGCTCACTTACTGGTGACATCACAGGGGGATCCACTGCCTGACAGCCTGGGAACATATGATTGACAGAATGTGCTACTCTGCTACATATGGCCTGCATCTGTCTCACCTGAACTACAGGCCTCAGGAAAAGGCCCATGCCTCACCCATTGTACCTTTGTAGGGAATGTCATGGGGTCCATACTACCAACATAACAAAGTCCACAAAACCCAAATGAAACTCCATGCTGCTAAATGCTAGCAGCATACCTCTCAACCTCGTAGTTCCTGAAATCTGGACAAAGCCATAAATAATGGGGGGGGGTAAAAGCCCAAATATAGGGATACTTTGTAATTATTCCACTTATAATGTTAGAAAGTTGATAGAATAACAGGGTTTGTATTAGCATGGATTTTTTGAAGGGTATGAAGTCTGAAACGCAAATGTCTCTGTCATTATGTCCTGATTTCAGCCCTGAGTGAATTGTAATATACCTCAATGTTATGGGAAACTGATCATTTATATGATTCATGAATCTGGAAATTCTGTGAAAATCTATGCAGTTTAGAGGCATGGCTAGGAGTATAAACAGGGAAATGCACTCATTGCAGGCTGTCATAATCCTGGAAGATGGTGACATGTCTGCACTCACAGAAACCTGGCCCACAGCCATGGAGAGAAACACATCCTTACCTGATCACTCATCCTATTACACATCCAGACTCCAAAATGTAGGCAGCAAAACCAAAGGAGGTGGAGTATAAGTATATGTTAGACAGACACACACCTCTTGGCTGGTCAAGCAGTCTGACACACACGAGACACTCCGAGTGCAGTCGACCGTTGACAAGACCCATATGCAAATTATAGGTAGCTACAGGCCAACATATCTGACTTAGGACACCCACCCCACATATCTGGCCTTCTACAAATCAATCCGGATTCCACCCATCACCTTGATCCTGCCTGACATATATTACCCATCCATGGACTGGAAATCCAACCATGCCAGAACAGAAATGCACAGAGGTTCCCCCATCATATCAATGCTACATCCTTAGGACAGTCACCTGATATCCCCACAGGTTGTGATACCTATGTCGGACTTAGCAGTAACCAAAATGATCAACCACTCTAGGACCCCTATGGTATCATCCCCCCCGGCAAGATCCGACAGAAAAGTCGTCACGTGTCATATCATTATCACCCCTGACCTCCCTCTGACCATGGTAAAAGGGACTTGTCCCACAAGCTGATCACAGCCACCAGTGGGATGGCATAAACAGCTGAATAGCCCCATACCCAATAAGAGGAACAGGCACCAACACAAAATGACTATGCCAGCATATATATATATATATATATATATATATATATATATATATATATATATATATATATATATATATATATGGGAACATTTTATAAGCTCGAAATACTGAAATATCAGATTTCAGTATCTCGAGTTCATAAAGTGGAAGGATCGGAAAATCGCAACCCCAAAAGCGGGAAATTTAAAATCTCGAATACGGGAGATTTTGAATTAGCGGTTCTGGTGTTGCGCTGTTTTCGTGGATTCAGGTAAGTGTTTATGTTTAAGGTTGTTGGGTAGGGGTTGTAGTGTGTGTTAGTGTGTGTTCCTACTGTGATGTGTGTGTGTGTGCAAGAGGAATGTAGTTTGTGTGGTGGTTTTTTGTGTCTGTGTGTATGTATATGCATATCCTAAGGGTAGGTGTGTGTGCTTATTTAGTTGTGTGTGTATGTGTGTGTGTGTGTGTGTGTGTGTGTGTGTGTGTGTGTGTGTGTGTGTGTGTGTGTGTGTTGTAATGGTGTTTAAAAGTGTTGGGAGTTTGAATTTCGTGGTTTTACGGTTTCAGGATTAAGGGCTTCATGATTGTGTAGTTTCGGGTATTTGGATTTTCTACTTTACGGGCTCAAGATTCTGTAATTTGAAATTTCAGAATTTTGAGCTTATAAAGTGAATCTATACATACATATATATATATATATATATATATATATATATATATATATATATATAAATAGATAGATATTATATATATCAGGAACACCTGACAGGACAACATCACCATCAGCAAGGGAGAGTAAACCTGTCCACAAACATCTGCAATAAAGGAACTATATAACACAAGGATAACATTGCTGAACAGAACCAAGAAGGAGCAGGTGCCCATTTGGAAGCAATCACCCCTTAGCTTGAACAACGAGCACCAGTGAAAGTCCAAATTGCCCACATCTAAGACAGACAATAGTAAGGCCTTCCTCACATATGTCATCATTCCCAAAGGAAGCTCCTAGATCTGTGCAGAACTGGTGGTCAAGGACACCACATACACAAATGATGTAGATATAGCCAATCCATGGTTGGCAGATTCAGTGAAAATGTCTTACCTCTGCCCCCATCATGGAAGCAGGACATCCCCAGTACTTGAACACCCAACTTTCATCACTAGGGAACAGGGCATCACTGCCCTCTCAAAGTCAAGAAGACAGCCTCCATGGGACCTGAAGACATCCCAGCCTGCAACCTACTGGAACCCAGGCATGAACTGGCAGCATCATTACACACCCTACACCCCCAAACCATGAGTATTGTCTTTGTCACAGCTGAGTAGCAGACAGCTACTATCATCCCTTCACACCAAGGTGGACTGTTCACTGATCCAGGAAATGAAAGACCCATCAGCCTAACCAGCCTAATCTGCAAGGCCATGCAATGGATTATCATGGATCACATTAACAGGGACATTGGCAAACTCCAAATACATTACCCTACACAGTCTGCCATTTCCAGGGGAAGTATGTCAGTAAACTCTGGATGTCTTCCCTGGGGCAGTCAACAAAAGCATGGATGAGGGAAAGATGGTGCACTCCAGCCACCTTGATCTGGCCAAAGCCTGACACACTATTCCCCACTTGGCCATAGTACATGAACTCTGTCAACTAAGCAGCAATCCATATGCAACCAGATGTGTAGCAAACTGGTGCATTGATGGAACCCACATAATCATAATAGGGGTAGCCAACTGAAACAGTACAGCCGTACTGAGTGGCATACCCCAGGGATCATTCTGGGGCCCCTGGTATATGGGACATATGTCCCTGAGGTGCAAGCCAAAAACACTGGCCTATGGCTAACCAAGTAGGCAGATGACAGCAAGCTGGGAACAGACATCAATACCCAAAGTGATGTGGACGTCCTACAACAGGGTCTCAGCAAAACAAATGACTGATGCCAGAAACATAGCCTCAAGCTGAATGTTTACAGATGCATCAGCATCCCCTTTGGGGAGACTGATGGCCCCACATAGTATCACATTAACAACAATGTCCTACATACACAATCAGTAGTGAGGCATTTGGGCATCCAGGTGGATAGCAACCTATAGTCTGAGCACCATGTTGCCTCCATTGTACAGAAAGATTCATAGATGGGACAACTCAGACATGAGGGTTGTCCATCCAGGGACAATGAGGTCATACGATCCATGTATGCTAACCTTATAAGGCCAATTATTTTGTTCAATGCCCCTTCGGCATGTACCTCACAAAGCACATGCAGCAGCTGGAGACACCACAGAAGTTCCTCACTGGGAGAATGCAGGACCACAAACACCTACTCTACACATATGGGCTTTAACAGCACTGTCCTTCTACATATGGACTACACAGAAGTGACCTCTGTCTGGCATACAAGCAGTCCAGACCCAGCCTTGATGGAACTGTTGCACATCTGGAAATCAAGGCCACTAGATCTACCTGTATGCACAGCATCAACCTGGTCTGTCATATCAATAGGGTTTGTTTGTGTGACAAATACATGTCCCACACAATCCCCCATCTGTAGAATACACTGCCTGTCCATACCAAGCCAAGTGCCTCAATACCCCTAGTGAAGTGCTCCCTGTATAAGTGCATGGGAAATAGAACATACAGTCCGGTGATTCCACCTGTGTCCCTGCTTGGACAGGTGCTCCAGGTGCTGCCATGTCTTAACCTGGGCTACACTCTCATCTGTGAAGGTTATAAGGGCTTCAGGGCCAATAGCCTACTAACCTCATATCAACCTATCAACCTATACACCACATTACTCTGTACTGCTCTGCCATTGAGGTACCTGGAAATCACAGTGCTATGTGGAACATACCACACATAGAATGGACATCTCTCCCAGTAGAATACACTCTGTACCCACACCCATACCTCTCAACTTACTACAGCAAGACATCTGGACAAGGTCATAAATAAAAGTGTGACAAAGGCCCAGTGATAGGCTTGTGTTTTAAATATTGCCCTTAAAAACTTAGAAAGTTGGTAGAATAATAGATTTTGCATTAGCATGAATTGGCTGAAGGTTATGAAGTCTGAAACGCAAATGTTCCGTCATTATTTTCCTAATTCTCACTCTAAGTATATGCCACCAACCTGCTAGGAAACCACAGGTGTATGACACATGGATAAATAATGGACAAACATCTGGACAATCTGAACAAACCTGTACAGTTGAGAGGTATGCCCACACAAGGATATGACCTTCCAGGTAAGGAGAATACCACACAAGTAGGAGATTCCCAGCAAGTATATCGCTAAGATGTCGGACTGTTTGCACAGCTTCATCAGTCAATTGGCTGTAGCCACCCCTCTCAACTTGCCAGATTGTGCAAGAATGTCTAGCGCTTGGCTCATAATATTGGTCTCTGCATCATCCATTTTGTATTTCTCTGGTAAATCACTATGATGATGTGAGGATTCCTGTCAGTAGGTAATGAAACACTACATAACAGTGTCAAATGTCACATATGTCAGAAATTGTCTGCTAAAACAAACCCTGTAACTCTAGTAACTCATACATTAATAAGAGAAATAGTTACAGTATCTCCCTATGTTTGGGCCATTGTCTCCCGATTTTGGCAGGCTATCTACAGATATCTTGCACTAACAGGTTGAGAGGTATGGCTGTAGCACACAAAACTCCATACTGGAGTACAACAATCTCTGGAATGGAGCCCAAACTTACTATAGAAGGTCATACTGGGCATGCTCCTACATTTAGAGAAGTAAAGCCCTTGTTGGAAACCACATCGGACTATATATCTGTATTGTGCAGATGTATTTGCATACACACAGCTATGTACATCTTAACTGTCTCCACACACGCCCATCAGACAAGATTACCCACAGCCAGCTGTAGGTGGCCCATATGTTGTATATCTGCATAGACATGGGAAAGAGAGAGACAGACAGTGATAGAGAGACAGAGAGAGACACAGGGACACAGAGAGAGAGAGTGAGTGATACACAAGGATAAGCCTGAATGGCATAGAGTGATGTCCTACTGCAGACAGTTACATACCAGTTGTAACCGGTTGCATGTTCCAGCATGAAGGTGAGATCCATTGTGTGATAGTACTGAGGTGGGGGTTGTAATATCACATCACCTGCCTGTGTGTGTGTGTGTGTGTGTGTGTGTGTGTGTGTGTGTGTGTGTGTGTGTGTGTGTGTGTGTGTGTGTGTGTGTGTGTGTGTGTGTGTGTGCGCGTATGTGTGCGTGTCTGTAGGTTTACGTATTAGGAGACCTTTCCAACCCAGTACACTTCCCATTGCCCTACCTGACAAGATCTGCTGATGTCATTCACCTTAGAAGTACCTTTGGACTAGTGGCAGCCCTATAAGCTCTGTGGCATGTGCAATAATTGCATAACACTGTAGTACAAATAACTAGATAGGTAGGGGTTCTAACCTCAGTCCTGGCATATTTAAGTGTGGGTATGTGTGGAGTGTGTGTGTGTGTGTGTGTGTGTGTGTGAGTGTGTGTGTGTGTGTGTGTGTGTGTGTGTGTGTGTGTGTGTGTGTGTGTGTGTGTGTGTGTGTGTGTGTGTGTGTGTGTGTGTGTGCGTGTGTGTGTGTGTAGGAATGAGAGTTTTAGTCCTTTGCCACCCAGTACACTTCCCATTGCCCTACTTTACAAGATCTTATGATATAATTTACCTTAGAAGTACCTTTGGACTAACCTCAGCCCTATAAGCTTTTTGTGGTGTGTGCGATAAGTGCATAAAACTATAGTACAAATAACTAGATAAGTAGGGGTTCTAACTGCAGTCCTGGCATATGTAAGTGTGGATGTGTGTGGGGTGGGGTGTGTGTGTAAGAATAAGAGTTTTAGTCCTTTCCCACCCAGTACACTTCCCATTGCCCTACTTTTCAAGGTCTGCTGATGTCAGTCACCTTAGAAGTACCTTTGGACTGGCTTCAGTCCTATAACCTCTGTGGCATTTGCAATAATTGCATAACACTATAGTACAAATAACTAGATAGGTAGAGGTTTTAACCTCAGTTCTGGCTTATGTAAGTGTGGGTCTGGGTGTGGGTGTGTGTGTAGGAATACGAGCTTTAGTCCTTTCCCACCCAGTACACTCCCCATTGCCCTAATTTACAAGATGTGCTGATGTCAGACACCTTGGAAGTACCTTTGGACTGGCCTCAGCCCTATAAGCCCTGTAGTGCGTGCAATGACTGAGTAACACTATAGTACAAATAACTAGATAGGCAGGAGTTATACTCTCAGTACTGGAAAATGTGTGTAAGTGTGTGTATAAGTGTGTAGGTTCTTAGGATAAAGTGTTTTGCAGAACTTTCCACCCACAACATGTCCCAGTGCCCTACTTTACAAGGGCTGCTGGTGTCATTCACCTTAAAAGTACTGTTGGGCAACCCTCAGACCTATACGCTCTATGGCACATACAATAACCATTTAACAATATAGTACAGATAACTAGATAGATAGCAGTTCTAATCTCAGTCCTGGCAAATGTAAGTGTGTGTGTAAGTGTTTGTAAGCATATATATTTGTAGGATACAGTATTTTAGGCATTTCTCTCCTAGTACACTTCTCCATAGTACTATACAAGGGCTGGTGATGTTATACACCTTAGAAGTACATTGGGACACTCGTCAACCCTATTAGCTCCATGACGCATGCAATAAATAAATAAAAACAGTACCAACAAATAGATAGGTAGGGGTGCAAAACTCAATACTGGCAACTGTGGTGTGTGTGTGTGTGTGTGTGTGTGTGTGTGTGTGTGTGTGTGTGTGTGTGTGTGTGTGTGTGTGTGTGTGTGTGTGTGTGTGTGTGTGTGTGTGTGTGTGTGTGTGTGTGTGTGTGTGTGTGTGTGTGTGTGTGTGTGTGTGTGTGTGTGTGTGTGTGTGTGTGTGTGTGTGTGTGTGTGTGTGTGTGTGTGTGTGTGTGTGTGTGTGTGTATTTGGCTGAGGCTGTATCCTCTGGGGGTGTGGGTTTTACCATTTTGAGGTGTGTTCCACCCATTACACTTTGCACTGCCCTCTTTACAAGGGCTGCTGATGTCATCCACAATAGAAGTACCTGTATACTCTTCTCAGCCCTATAAGCCCTGTGCCGCATGCAATAACTGTGTAATACTACAGTTCAATTAATTAGATAGGCAGGGGGTCTAACCTCAGCTCTGGCAAATATGTGTGTGTGTGTGTGTGTGTGTGTGTGTGTGTGTGTGTGTGTGTGTGTGTGTGTGTGTGTGTGTGTGTGTGTGTGTGTGTGTGTGTGTGTGTGTGTGTGTGTGCGTATAAGTGTATGTGTTTGTAAATGTGTATATTTGTAGGATACAGAATGCTGAGGTCTTTCCCTCCCAGTACACTTCCCCATTGCCATACTCTACAAGGGTTGGTGATATTATACACCTTTGAAGTACCTTGGGTCACTCTTCAACCCTATAAGCTCTGTGGCACGTGCAATAACTACATAACACTGTAGTATCAACAACTAGATAGGTAGGGGTTCAAAACTCAATACTGACAACTATGATACTGTGTGTGTGTGTGTGTGTGTGTGTGTGTGTGTGTGTGCGTGTTTGGGGTAGGGGTTCAAAACTGGCAACTATGATACTATGTGTGTGTGTCTGTGTGTGTGTGTGTGTGTGTGTGTGTGTGTGTGTGTGGTAGGGGTTCAAAACTCAATACTGGAAACTATAATACTGTGTGTGTGTGTGTGTGTGTGTGTGTGTGTGTGTGTGTGTGTGTGTGTGTGTGTGTGTGTGTGTGTGTGTGTGTGTGTGTGTGTGTGTGTGTGTGTGTGTGTGTGTGTGTGTGTGTATGTGTGTGTGTGTGTGTGTGTGTGTGTGTGTGTGTATGTGTGTGTGTGTGTGTGTGTGTGTGTGTGTGTGTGTGTGTGTGTGTGTGTGTGTGTGTGTGTCTGAGAAGCATATTACCTGTGACTGTTCGTACTATTTTAAAGCCAGTTGACTTCCCCACCATGGCATTACTTTGCAGAGCCAGTTAATGGCATTTGCTGTGCATGCAACATATTAAACTGTACAGCCCATACCAGCCATCTGTACATATGTATATGGAATACCATTGATATTTGCAACCAATATATTGTCTGTGACCCCTAACAATAGGCATTTATGAGACACATTGCCAAACTGTCACAGTCACTGTAGTGACAGACATGGCAGCAGCAGACCTCGTACCTGTCTGAAACATAATGCCGATAGACAGACTGTTACTCTATCACTGTATCACATCACCTTGCAGCAGTATACAGACAGACATCAGGTGAATGCCATATGTGAAGCTGGGGGAAAACAGCAAACATTGGGCACACCCATCACATGTTGATGTGACACACATGGGAAATGGATAGCGGAACAGGTCATGCAATTGAATGCACCTTCCAAAGGATATGTGTTGTTACATGACAATAACTGTCATTAACCTACAATGTCAGTCTGTCATGGTTTTACTATATGTTGACCAGAAAACTTCATGTACATGACCGAATTGAAGAAATCATGTGTCAGAGAGCAGGACAATCTGCACACGTATGCAATGTTCAGAGGTATGGACACCATTCTTACCCATACCGCCCAAGCTGTCAGAGGAAGGACTGTTCACAAAGCCATATATAATGGGGTTACAAAGGACACATAATAGGGACACTTGTCAAATATTGCTCCTACAAACATATAACAGTGATAGCATAACAGGGTTTGCATTAGCATAGATGGTCTGAATGGAATTAAGTGTGCATCTCATAATGTCTGCCATTATGTTATGAGTGCAGGCCACAATGGCTTGACAACAATGCGCCAGACAGACACAGGTGTATGACAAAATGCAGTACTGATATGTGGAATGCATCAGGACAGTTTGTGTAAACTGTACAATTGAGAGGTATGTCTGAACTACCCTGCAGGTTGCAGTCCATGTTTGATAGGGTGTAACCTGTGCTGACAAATGAAACAGTTAAAAGAAGTCTCAGAATTGTGGGACATGAAAATGTAATGCATGTCTGTACTGATTGCATAGAGATGTGATTGCACATCAGAAGTACCTTAATGTCATGAGAAATACTGTAAGTGAAGGTAATGTCACACAAAGAAGGTGCCGTACTAGCATACCAGAGAGCATTCCGTGTGTTGCACTTGCTGTGGGCATGCAATGTACTGTCAACTGTCACATTACTACAACTTGTGTCCCACACTCCACAATTGATAATGTCACACATACATTGCGTGTTACCTATGTGTGTACAATATGTAAAACATGAGAAGGCCCTGTGACTACTGTGTGCCCACAAGATAGGTGAATCTGTTGGGGTTAAGGTCATGGCTAGGCTTGTGAGGGACCTAGTGTCAGTACTCCGGTAACCTCCTCTGTATGTATGAGCATGTGGTACTACAGAACACTAAGGTAACAAGTATGAAGGCTAGCTGTCTGTGACAAGGGGTATGTAGGCAAGGTCACACTGCCAGAAGTCTCCCTCACACAATGTTGCATGCATACACAACTGGTAAAATGTACATATACAGCTGTATCTTGGCTATGAAACAGTCAATGTATTTTACATTCTGCCATACTCAACATTGGTAATGTCTGCAGGGCCACAGCTTGCAGACACACACACACCTGGAACACAAACAGAATACAGCATGTCAGACTACATTCAGTCAGTGGTATTAACACCAATAATGCATCATGGCTAATAAGGTACATACACTTTGACCCATAACAAATGCAAGCAGACAGCACCTTACACAGCATTGCATAGCTACACTGTACTATATTCACCCTGTGCATCAGACCCATATTAGCATGTTTCTGCATCGATGGTATGGATGACAGGTATGTGGCACAGGTATAATCACATGCACAGGGTGTGGTGTGGGTTTGCAAGAGGCCTAGGCTGGGCCATACAGTTGACATCATGTGTGCGTGTTTGGAGGGGTGTTCTAGAAATGGGCTGTGTAGAGGTGATGTGTGTGTCTGGAGGTGACCTGCATGTGATAGAGATGTGTGTGTGTTTGTATGCACACAGTCACACCATGTGGCTGGCCTATACAGGGGTATGTTGGAAAGCTGTGGAGCATACATGGCAAGGTGTGCAGTTCACCATTTCTGTCCATGGACATGGGAACTGGTCCTGCCAGGGTTATCACTAGCACCACCAGGCCCAAGGCCAGATGCAGTACTACTCCCTGATGGTGACTGCTGTCTGCTGGATCTGTGTCCCTGATGGGACTGGCCAGGACCACATGCCCATAACCTGCTCTGATGTGGTGTGGTTGGTAGTGCTGGTGGTACTGCCACTACAGGAATGTGAAGGTGCATGGCCCCATAGACCCTCAGCTGATCTTGGTGCTGACCTATGTCCATGTGGCTGATGCCCACCCCCCACCATTTACCAGCACAGACATTCCACGGTCGAGGATTGCCAAGGTCTCCCCCCACCGTCTATTCATGACCTCAGTATTGTTATGTGTGGCCTTCACAAGGTCATGTAGGTTGTCACAGATTCCAAGAAGAGATGCATCCAAAATCCTGAGTATTTCTCTGGTGTTGTGTTCAGTACGTGCCTGTGCCTCCATGATGGACTGAAGCATGTGTCTGGTGACACCTGCTGTGGCACTTATGACAGGGGCTTGATGGGCAGCATTCCTCCAAGCACCCCTGACCATCCGCCTATGTGGGCATCACCTGCCCTCCAGCTATGGCTAGTGTCTACACTCACACTTGCCATAGTTACCACACTAGCCTGTTCCATGCCACCACCCAACTGTCCATTATCTGTGGCCGCTGGGGACAGGGTATGTGGCGGCATTGTGACAGTGGAATGACAACCGATGGCACAGATTCAGCCCCTGACAACCCCACCTCTGCCTCACTATGACTACCATCATCGTCAGGTCCACAAAGACACTGACATCAGGTTCTGAATGGGAAGGACCGTGACCACCATGTCCATTTGTGAGGGGAAGACAACATATGTAAATGAATACATGCACTATAAGATGTGCTGGTACACACACACACACACACACACACACACACACACACACACACACACACACACACACACACACACACACACACACACACACACACACACACACACACACACACACACACACACACGGACATACACATAGACACATACAGGTGAAGTGACACAAAGGCATTATACAGACCTCACAATATCCAAATGGTGACATGCACGGCACACAGTCAGGAGTATCACTGGCACCACCTCATGCAGTGCAAACATTTCCTCTTAATGTTACTACTAACATATACCTCTGGGATACATGAGTAGGGTTAGTAGGTGATGGGCCTTCACCTAGTGCACACTGCACCCATGTGCACATTATTGTTGTTCACCTGTATCCTGTATAGCACAGTGGCAACTCCTACATAACATACCTCCCAACTGTACAGACTTTCACAGAATGTCTAGATGTCTGGCTCATATTTTTAGTCTGTTCCTCATAAATCCTGTGTTTGTCTGACACATTACTGGGATGATATAAGGATTGACGTCACTAATTAATGACATACATTTCAGTTTCAGACTTCAAAGCCTGCAGTAAATGTATGTTAAAACAAATCCAGTTACTCTAACAACTTTCTAAACTTACATTTGATATAATAAGTGTAAACACCCCTGTTAACATGCCAAGTTGTTGTGATGTATAAATTGAGACCACAATAAATCATTCCAAAACCTTTCCCACCTTTAATGTGACCTATAACCTGTGCAAGCCAATTGAAAAACAAACAAATCTGTTAGGGGTAAAATATAGCAAATGAAATATGTACAATAGGCTGGTTACCTAAGTGTGCACACCCTTAAACTAATACTGTGTTGAAACACCTTTTGATTTAATTACATCATTTAGTCTTCTTGGGAAGGAGTCAATCAGCATGACACATCTTGACTTGGCAATATTTGCCCACTCTTCCTTGCTAAAGCCCCCCAACTCTGTCAGATTGCAAGGGCATCTCTTGTGCACAGCCCTATTTAGGTCACCCCACAGATTTTCTATTGAATTTAGGTCTGGGCTCTGGCAGGGCCATTCCAAAACTTTGATTGTCTTCTGTTGCAGTCATTCATTTGTTGCTTTAGATGTATGCTTCGGCTCATTGTCATGTTGACAGGTGAACGTCTGCTTCATCTACAGCTTTCTAGCAGGCGCCTGAAGGTTTTGGGCCAAAAGTGTCTGGTATTTGGAACTGGTCATAATTCTCTCCACCTTGAGTAAAGCCCCAGTTCCAGCTTATGAACAGCAACCCCAAAGCAGGACACTGCCACCACCATGCTTCACCATGGGGATGGTGTTCTTTTGGTGATGCAAAATGTTGTTTTTTTGCCAAATGTACCATTTGGAATTGTGGCCAAACAGTTCAGTCTTGGTCTCATTAGACCATAACACATTTTCCCACATGCTTTTGGGGGACTTGATGTTTTGTTTTCACATTTTAGCCAAGCCTGGATGTTGTTCTCTGTGAGAAAAGGCTTCCATCTTCCAACCTTACCCCATAGGCCTGACATATGGAGAATATGGGAGATTGTTGTCACCTGTAGTACACAACCAGTACTTGCCAGAGAATCCTGCAGCTCCTGCAGTGTTGCTGTAGGTCCCCTGGCAGCCTCCATGTCTTGTCTTTTCAACAGATTTGCAGGGATGTCCAGTTCTTTGCAATGTCACTGTTTTCATATATATTCTCTCCTTTTTAATGACTGTCTTCACTGTGTTCCATGGTATAGGCAATGGTGTGGAAATGTTTTTGTACCCTTTTCCTGGCTGATACCTTTCAACAATGAGATCCCTTTGATGCTTTCTAAGCTCTCTGTGAACCATGGCTTTTGCTGTAGCAGGCAACTGAGTAAATGTCATGGAAATCCTACTAGGACAGCTGACCATTATTTGGTGTTAATCAGAGTCTCTTTAATTGATGTCAGGGGTGTACCCAAGAACACTGACTGCTGTAATTAGATCAAAAGGTACTTCAGCAAAGTATTAGTTTAAGTCTGTGCACACTTATGCATCCATCTTGTTGTATGTTTCTTATTTTTCATATTTGTTCCCCTAACAGATTTGTTTTTCAATGAATTGAACAGGTTATAGGTCACATTAAAGGTGGGAAGAGTTTTGAAATGATTTATTGTGGTCTCATTTTTGTATATCACAAAAACCTGCCATTTTAACAGGGGTGTGTACACATTTTCTATCCACTGTATAAGAGTAATATTTGACATATGTCCCTAGTTCTCAGCCTCTGTACCCCATTTTGTCAGTCTTTGTTCAGATTTCTTACACTGACAGGTTGTGAGGTATGCTACAGATATGTTACATCTCCTGCAAATAGGCCCCTGCGATGACCACTGTGATGCAATGCAGTTAACACCACCTCAAGTAATCATGCACATATCACAATATGGCTAAGAGTGACAGTTGTGTGCATGGTAAAATGCATGTCTTTAACATGCTTGGGGTATTGGTGAGCCACAAGAGGACAATTCCATACTCACCAGCTTCAGGCTGCTGTCCCACATCCAGACCAGAGGGACCTATGTAGTTGTAGCAGAGAGGTGTTGTCAGCAGACTCATATATGGCATTGGTACAAGATGAATGCTGCTTTTCTGCACATGTACAGTACAAGCTCTGGTACTACACAATTTGCTGTCCTTCACCATAGATGTGCACTTCTGTGCATTACAAAACCCCACCCACAACTGCATTTTGACCTAAATTATGCATCTAGATACTCTATGGATGCCATTATGGCTGCTACAGTAGTAGATTGATGTCCACTGGGACCTTACCTACACACTTCTTGCTGTTGTCTGGGTGCCACCCACCTCCACAATGTGGGTGTCTTGACTCTGCTGTTGTTGTTGTGCGGTGGGTGCCCCAAGGTTGGCAAGGAGCTCCTCCATAGATGTAAGTTGGGCCTGCGTAGCAGGACCCCCACCTGTGGCTGTGCGGTCCCTGGCCATGGCAGCAGCCCTTCAGCGGGCATGGCAGATGAGGTCAGTCGCATGATGCCTGACCTGTTTGTAAGTTTGTGCGTGCTGACCCATGTCATTTACCCTGTGGACAAGGTCATCCCACAGGGTGATCCACTCCCGCAGATGCATTTGGCTACAGCCAAACATCACCCTATGGTGCTGGACTATAGTGTTGATGATTGCTGCTGTCTCTGCATGTGAGTATGGCAGCTGTCTGGCACGCTGTATGTGACCTGGCAGACATAAACAGGAAAACACATCACAGGACCTCATACATTGGTCAACATTATTTACAGAACCTGCACATCAACATTGACTAGCACTAGCCACCACTTATGACCACATCATACCCCTATCATCTATCAGCACAGTATGAGCTTGCATTGCACTCCTGGTCCTGATGTGTCATGCTTCCCACATTGAGGGCCAGTAAATTACATATTCCTCCATTCATGATTCACTTTTGTGTAGAGGGATGACAGTGACCATCTTCCATGCAGGTGGGATGTCGATGGTGCTCAGGTTTTGTTTGACTACAATGTGTAATGGAGCTGGGAGCACATGCCTGAGTTCATGTAGGAGGGAGACAGAGATGTTATCAGGTTCCATAGAGACTTAATTTTGTTGTCTTTGAGTAGGGATTATGGACCTGCTCCCTGATGATGATGGGAGGGGTGCTGGTGCTTTGCATATCCACCTATACTGATGGGGGCAGGGGGTTGATGTTTTCACTTAACATGTCTTCAGTGGGTTGACTATAGCTATGGCATGTGTGTATGTGGTGTGATTGCCCACTAGTACAGGATGGGTTGGGTTGTTGCCTCTGAGATTGAAGACATATGTGATGACAGCCTTGTGACTGGCCTTGGTTGATGTGTCCAATTTGTACTCATAGTTAGCCTTACAATAATTCACCTGTGACCTTATATGCTTGTTCAGACAAAGCTGGATGTGCTTCCAAGTTGGTTCCTGCTCCTACTTGGCTCTGTACAGCAAATATAGCAAGCTATCCTGTGGTTTATGTATTGCTGCTGTCCACCAAAGGGGATTACTCTGCCTTGGTGGAGGTTGGTTTTATGAGTCAGGTATTGCTGAACCCATACAGCTATGTAGCTGCTCATATAGCTGTTTGTATTAGGCATGGACATGAGGTCATAACACAGTTGGACACTTCTCCAATTTCAGCCTGATAATTGTGCTTATTCTAGTACCCATTTCTGTGTCAGGGCAATGCAACAACCAGTAGCCGTAGACATTTATGTCTGTTGGATGCACTGAAGCTATGATTACACACATGTACAACATGTACAGCTTATTTACCTGATGTTTTGCATCTCATGTCTGTTGTTTCGAGGCTTCCAGCTACACCTACTCATACATACATGTGCACAGGTAATACCTGATATACATTTCTGTTCTATGTCAGTATGGCACACTGTATTTACACACTTGATGCTAAGTCATTCCTCTCAACCTCTTAGAGCATGACATCTGGATGATGGCACACATAAATGAGGGGCAATGGCCAAAAATTAGTGACAACTTATTAATATTGCTGTAACACACTTAACGTCAGTTGATAACACAGTAGGCTTTGCATTCACAGAAATACCCTAGAGGATGTCCGACATTCATATGTATGCTATTATGTTCTGATGTCAGTCTTCACCGATTTGCCAGCGATTTGCCAGACATAACACAACTCTATGAGGAAATGACTACAAATATGAGGCACACGTGGTCAGTGTGCAGAACACTGGACAATTAAATGGTATGCGCTCAGTATATCACATGCAGTTCAACACACACTTCTGTGACAGTAGTTTACTATGCACATAACCTGTATAGGTTTCTTAGATTTGTAAGACAAATGTGTCATAGCTGTATTCACAAGTAACATATGGATATTCACAACATCCCAGTAGCTGGCCTAGCAGTGTCACAGTCAGTATTGTTCAACAGACACCCAAGTTGTGCTCATATGTGAGCCGCCCTTTCCTGGAGTGACTCAGGGGCCTGAGCTGTGATGTATGTCACTGCAGACAGAGCCAGATGCTATGGCCATAGGTGCAGTTCAACAGTATATCAGTA
The DNA here is from genome assembly GCF_019279795.1 of Protopterus annectens. Classification (NCBI taxonomy): domain Eukaryota; kingdom Metazoa; phylum Chordata; order Ceratodontiformes; family Protopteridae; genus Protopterus; species Protopterus annectens. Next base: position 1,716,341,115 of record NC_056741.1, on the reverse strand, counting down.
CAGCAAGTCTTGTTGAGACATATTTATTTAACTTTTTATTTCCCATTATTGCATACACCCTACTTCATTCCATTATGTGCTTACTTGTTTGACATACCTTTTTTTCCAAGTATTTGTGTATATCGTTACTGTCTCTCTCTCTCTCTCTCTCTCTGTCTACACATGTAGAGGGATAGACCTGTTTTGCATAGGCAGCAGCTTGCCTTTTGTAGGTAATGCTTTTGAGCAGGTAATGGTCTGTGCACCAATTGATGTCTCCCACTTGCTAATTGCATGCAGAACAGCTGTGTTGTTATTCCAATAGCCAGTTGCATGGCAACACACTCCTATAATTGAGTACTTCATGTGGGCGTTGCCCCTTTTCCTTGCCTGTGAGGAGAACATCATGGAGGTGTGTGAACTACAGCATCACAGAGGGTAGGTGGAAATATCTTTTACAACAAGACATGGAGATAGCCCAACAAAATGGGGGAGAAGGTTCCAGACTTAGGGACAGAATGTAAGTATTTCTGTTATACAGTTGGAATAATGCTAGATTAACAGGGTTTGTCTGCACATGCATTTTCTGAGTGATTTCAAGTCTGACAGTATTATGTGGATGACATAACTCTCAACTGTAGGACTATCTGCAGAATGGCCAGATGTTTGACTCTTATGTTTGGTCTGTTCATCAGACAGTTTTTCTCCTTGGCAAATCAGTACAATACTGTGGCTTTTTCAGTCAGTAAATGCTAACATCCATTTAAGTTTCTGACTTCATATCCATCAGATAAGATATGTTACAACAAACTCTGTTACACTAGCAACTTTCTCTGTTTATAACAACAATATTTCAAATATGCACCTGTTTTTGGGCCTCTGTCCCCAATTATGTCAGACTTTGTCCAGATGTCATGCAGTAAGAGGTTGATAGGTATGGTATATCATTATTTAGTGCCTTCATTCCTGACATCATCCCAGTGATGTAGCAGAATCTCAGGCATGTTATGAAGAAGAGGCCATATATATGAGGCCAAAGTCTGGACATTCTGTGGGACTCTGTACAGTTGAGAGGTATATGTATGTCTGGCTATTGTCAACAGACTGTCAGGATTGTATAGCAGTGTAGTGTGTAAATGTTAGCTGGGCTGTGTAGGGAGTGGGTAGATTTGAGTGTTGTGGGTCCTTTTCTATCTGACTGTGCATGCTGCTCCAGTTTCTGGTGGTCTGTTGGCTGTATATGTTTGTAGGGGAAGACTGAGACATGTCCCTTACCACTTCAGGATTCTTACTACACTGTGACTTGGGGCAGTATATGTAGGGGTAGTGTGTGAGTGGCAAACAGGATATAGTTGTTCACATAGTCGTTATACTCTAGTGTTCACTTGGCTTACTGGTATGTCACTGTGACTGTGGTGCAATTGGATGTGGGTATGCACTTTCACACCGGTGTCTGTTTTTTTACTACTGTTACATCCCTGTAGTGCCTGATATATTTGCAAATGCATGTGTAATTTCCCAAAGTTGATTTGGGGTAGTGTTGTGTCAGCCTGACTGTAGTTTGGATGGTGCTTGGTGACATGCTTGGCAGCTCAGTGTAATTTCCCTAATGTTATGTGATGTCCGGATATTCGTAGGATGCCCAGTTGTTTGGCTCATAACTTTAGTCTGGTCCCAATAACTGTTGTGTATTTCTGACAAATCAGTGGGATGATGTGCAGATTGAAGTCACTAATGAGATGCAACTGAGTCCCGGACCTCTGATATTTCAGAAAATATATGTTAGAACAGACAGTGTTACTGCAGCAACTTTCTCAGCTTATCTACTCAAGTATTTCAGATGTGGCCCTCTTTTCATGCCTTTGACCCCCACTTTGTCAAGCTTGGTCCAGATTCATTGTACTAAGGGGTTCTGAGCATAACTTTCACATGGCCGGATTGTCACAAAATGTCCAGGGATTTGGCTCATATTTTTGTTCTGTTCCACAAATTATTTGCATTTTTCTAGTAAATCACTGTGATGATCTGACGATTTATGTTAGTAAATAATGACATACATTTCAGTGTCAGACCTTATGAGATATGTCTTTCGGAAAATGTATGCTGCAGCAAACCCTGTAATTCTACAAACTTTCTAAGTTTATGAGTGATATTTAAAAAAAATGTCCCTATTTTTGGCCCATTGTTCACCCATTATGACAGCCTTTGTCCAGATTTCTTGCACTATTAGGTTGAGAGGTATGGGCCTGAGGTATGACTACACTACATGTTACATACATACATACATACATATATATATATATATATATATATATATATAGTATATCTATATATATGTTTTCATATATATGTATTTACACACACACACACACACACACACACACACACACACACATATATATATATATATATATATATATATATATATGTGTATGTGTGTGTGTGTGTGTACAAGACCTAACTGATTCCAGTTTTTTCCCTGCTGTTGAATGACTCTACTGCATGATAAATTTGAAAAAGCATCAGAAATTCCTACAGCTCAAATGGTGTAGTGGTACATTGCTCTGACTATATTGTGCAGGATCCTGGGTTCAAGTGTTGGCAGGGCTGATTATTTTGTTGCTTGGCAGAACAATGGCTGATAGAGACAGAATGATTAAGGCACTTTTAAGAAGTTGTATTTGGGTTTGCTGCATTTTGCACAGAACTAAGCAATGCTAACAGACAGTTAAGTCATCTTAGCTTCACTTAGCACAGCTTAGTCCCTCTTACACCCGCACTAATTTTAATTAAAGTAAAGAAAAGAGTGATAGGAAAGTGTTGAAATGGTGGCAAGCAGTGGGGAAAAAACATTAGGAAAAGCAGCTAGGGATGTCTAGGATGGGTGTAGGAAAGGACCATACCTCTACATTTCTTCTGCAGCAACAGCTGGGAATAATGTGTAGAATTTGGAATTTGCAGCCTCACACCCCACAGGGAGGGGTGTTGGTGACAGACATTTGTAGAATAATTTGTGGGTAGCTTGATTAATTTCACTGTTCATGGGGGTGAAATGTAGAGCTATGTATGGGGCAATGATTTTTTTGTGTGCCAGATGCCCTTTTTTTTTTTATTTAGATGAGAGTGGGATGTTGGGCGGCCATGGTGGTGCAGCCTTTAGCATTATCGCCTCACAGCAAGAGGTTCTCCAGTTCGATCCTCGGCTGGGCTGTCTTCTGTGTGGAGTCTGCATGTCCTTCCTGTGGTCACGTGGGTTTCCTCCTGGCACTCTGGTTTCCTCCCACATCCCAAAGACATGCTGTAGGTGGATTGGACACTCCAAATTAGCCCTAGGCATGAGTGCATGCTTGTGCCTTCCATGGAAGGTTGGGTGCTGGGCTGGCAACTCGACACTGTAAAACTCTACTGCCAATCATGAGCGGACAGGTGATCCGCTGTGGCGACCCCTAACCGGAAAAAGCTGAAAGAAGAAGAAGATGAGAGTGGGATGTTGGGGGAAGGGCCGTAGGTATGTTTACGGATGTAAGCTGGGTAGGATAGGTAGCATTTGCAGACAGACAAGACACACGATAGTATACAGGGGTGGTATATGACACATGAGGGATGTAAACACCTTGGATGGGGAGGGTGGTTGGGAATCAGAGGCCCATGAGCCCCCAAATGGATATAGTGGGAATGAGGTCCCCACGCATGAGCAGTCACCACTGCACCTTCACGGCCTCAAAGGTGGCTGTGCTGGGGGCTGGACAGGAGGGGTGGCCTGCCCCTTGAGGTGTGCCAGGTGGTCCTCCATCTGGCACAGCTGCCCACGCAACTTAGAGTAGATGACACTGCACACCATGCCCCGGAACATCCTGCAGGTGACGGGCTCCTCCTCAAACCCGTGACCGGGGGGGATGGGCTCCATCCCTTGAGGTGGTTCCACCCAAAGGTAGTGCAGGACCAGCAGAGGAGGAGGATGTTCCAGGTTGGGTCCCAGACATGCTAGGGCCTGATGCCATGGCCAGATGGGGCAGGACAGGTGGATCTGCCGGTATCTGCCTTCCCAAACAAGCTATGGTGTTGTGGTTTTCCCAGATATATTGGTTAGTCATGAACAGCACATTTCAAAATTCATTCTAGCAGCATGCATGTGTGTTCCAATTAATCCGAACCAACAGATATGAAATAGTTGCAAAGCAAACAGAACGCATGCATAAATGGAGCAACAGTAAGCATTTTACCAGAATGTAAGTTACATTGATGGCAACAAGCCACCAATAATGGTATTTGAACAAGGTGTGTTACTATGCAACCAATGAAATATATGAACCATAATAGAACACATGTCCCAACAATAGGTTTTGACAACATAGCCGTAGTATATGAATAATAATTATTGATGCAGATGAGGGGTGGGGGGGGGAGAGAGAAATGTTCATTAACAACTGTATCAGCTTCTATTTTTCACAACAGTACTGCTCAATACTCTATAGGTCTGCCCTCACTTTACATCTACCTATGGCCCATAGCTTCTGTGGCACATACATACCTGTTAGACTGTCAACCTGTAATGGTATGGGGCAGACTGGGTGAACTGTGGCTACTTTACTGGAGGGGACTTGCCTTGTACATTTCAGGGTTACATACCTGACAAATAAGGGGTACCCTGCAATGATGTTGTGTGAGTCTGTTACTAGCATAGTTCACCTGTATTCCTATCTGTGTCCAAGGTGATTGACAGCAGGGACCACTAGCTGTGATAGCATGACACTTGAGAGACATGTATTGGGAAGAGGGCATTGTGTATGTACCTATCCTGCTGACATTTGCAGGCATGAGGTTGAACAGTGGAACAGTTGCACACAGTGTATTTTTTATACCCTTCAAACAGCTACTACAAATATTTCATTAACTGTAAGACCTGTGGATAAAATATTTGTTACCACTATCTGACTGTTTCTACAAATATTCAAGATTTCTTGAGTGTATATATGCACATATCTCAGTACCACTCCCTGGATTCGAACCATGTATGGGTGTGCTAAAATGAACTAGAAGGCCATTTCTCATCACACTGAGCTAGTGGGGAACTGTTGTTGTTTGTGTGACTGTTTTCTGCCTAATACTCTGTGGGTTAGACAGTCTGACCTTGTAATTCTGAGATTCATGCATGACAAATAGTGTACTGTGTAGTAATTCTTTGAAATTATACAATCTGGAAAGCAAAGTTTAACAAAAGGCACTGCAGCAGGGGACAAAATAAAATGCATTTGATATTAGTATTCAGGGTTCTGATCTTAGTGCATAACATATGTCATATTTCATGTATATCTTGATTTACAGCTACACAATTTATTTTATTTATTTATTTTATTTTACATTTGTTGACCGGGCTAGTCCAACTGGATACATGTCCATTTTCAGTGGAGGCCAGGGGAGGAAAGCTCCAGTAATGTCATACTAAATAATAATAAACACACTGTAAACATACAGAAACATCTAATGTAAAATTAGAAAATAGTTTAAAAAAGACTAAAAAAAGTAGAAAGATTTGAGAAAGGCACTTAGATAGAGTATTACAGCATCAGATGAAGTAAAATTTAGAAAAATGACTGTATAAAAAGTGACTAGTACAATCAAGCATGGTGAGTAGTACTCAGGAGTGACAGAGTTAGGAATTAAGAAGAAAAGGTTAGTTTAAAAATCAAATAAATAGAGAAAAAAAATGTTTAGTCAGGGTTGTTGCAAGAGCATAGCCAGTGGTTAGAGAGGAAAAGTTTTAGGTTAGTTTTAAATAGTGGGAGTGAGGCTAGGGTTGTAAGGTCTTGTGGTAGGAGATACCATATTTTGCCAACTGAATTAGAGAATATGGTGTCTCCTGCTAAGTTATTTGATAAGGAAGTATGAATCAGCATTCTATTAGAGGAGCGTAGATTCCTCAGGTTGTTGTATGGTCTTATGAGGGTAGAGAGCATTGGAGTGTTGTCGGGATGGTATAGGGCTTTGTGGGCGATTGTAAGTTGGTTAAATTGTATTAGGTGAGGTAATTCAAGCCAGCCTAGTTGTTTAAGATTCAGACAGTGATGAGTCCTGTATGGAGAGTTTGTAGCAAATCTGGCAATATTGTTATATGATGTAGCTAGTTTGTTAAGATTATGCTTAGAAAGATTGGTGTATATGGGGGAAGCATATAATAGGGTAGAGATTAAGTGGGTTCTAGCTATTGTGGTTCTGGCTTCTGGTGTCAGGAAAGATTTGATTCTATAGAGAGATCCGAGTTTTCTGTTAGTAGATTTTATTGTTGTGTTTATGTGAGTGTCAAATTTTAGTTGATTGTCAATTGTATTCCTAGGAGTTTGGTGGTGGGGTCTGGAGAGATAAGGGTACCATTGCTGGATGTGAGTGTGAAATGAAGGGAGGGAGACAAGTGAGTGGGTGTAAAGAGCAAAAGTTTGTGTTTTTTGGGTTAAGGAGGAGACAATGGTTAGAGAACCATTGCTCTATAGTGGCAAAGGCTTTTTGTGTGAATAAATGAAGTTCAGTTTGGGATGAGCCAGAACAAATGATGGTTGTGTCATCTGCATATTGAATGCAGGTTGAATGTTGGGTAGCGAGATGAAGGTCATTTATGAAAATGGAAAACAGTAGTGGACCTAAAATAGAGCCCTGTGGGACACCTATCGAGGTGGGGAGGAGGTCTGAAAGATGGTTTTTCCAGAGAACTGCTTGTTTTTGGTTTTCCAGATAGGATGTAAACCAGTTTATAGCAGAATTGTCAAGAGAGAGGGACTTCAAACGGTGGAGGAGGAGTTGATGATTGATCATGTCAAAGGCTTTAGACAAGCCTACAAAGAATGCTGAAGAAAGAATATTTTCGTTGTGGTTTTTGTTGATACAGTTAGTAAAGGATAGCAAGGCTGTGGTAGTACTGTGGAATGGCCGAAAACCATGTTGACAGTTAGCTAGGAGATTATGGCGGAGTAGGTGGTTTAGTAATTGTTTGTGGATGCATTTCTCCATTATTTTTGTGAGTGGAGATAGTAAAGCTATGGGGCGAAAGTTGGAAAACTCAATGGAGTCACCACCTTTATAAAGAGGAATAATGTGTGAAATTTTCCAGATAGATGGGATAGTGCCTTTTTCTATGGTTCTGTTGATCAGTATGGAGATGGGGTAGGCAATGGCTTTGGCACCTATTTGGAGATATTCTGCTGGTAATTTATCAGCTGAGGGGGTAGTAGGTTTTAATTTTTGAAGCAAGGAAGAGATATAGGAGGTGGGTATAGGTTCGAGGTGGAAGGGGGGAGGAATGGAGCTTGGATTAGGTAATTTGGAGGTATCAGGGTTGTGTTGATTTGCTAGATTTAGTATAGCAGAAGTAAAGAAAGTATTAAAGGCATTAGCTGTTTGTATTGGGCAGTCAGGGTTAGAACCTAGTGGATTTGGCATGGCTACTTTGCCAGGGGATAATAGTGTGTTAATAGCAGTCCAGAATTTTTGTGGTTGTTGAAGGGATGATTGTTGTAGTTGTGTATAAAAGTTATTTTTATCTTGTAGAATAGCTTTTTTTGTCATGTTTCTTTGTTGTCTAAACGTTTGGTGATCAGTTGTATTCTTTGTGGTACGCCATTTTGCCCAAGATTTATTTATACTAAGGATTAGTTTTCTTGTATTGTTTGAGAGCCATTGGGCTGTTTTAGTTTTCATTCTTATGGAACGCATTGGGGCATGATGTTCTAGGATTGTCAGGAAAGTGGTATTGAAGTAATTAACTGCTTAATTTATAGGGAGAGACTTAAGAAGTGACCAGTTGCATTGCTTAAGTTCGGTTTAAAACAGTATATGGTCAAAATGTTTTTTGCTACGGGCTGTTCTAACTGAAGTAGGGATAGTAAAACTTGTTTTATGTCTGATATATATTAGAGAGTGGTCACTAAGGTCATCTGGGAGAGTTCCTGTTGTATATTTTTGCTGTGGACTATTTGTTAGTATCCAGTCAAGGATACTTTCTTTATTATTAAGTTTATTTGTTCTAGTTGGGGAGTTTATAGCTTGAGAGAAGCCATGCAGGTTAATAAGGGTGGATGGATTAGTGTGGTTACATAAATTCCAGTCAATATTAAAGTCTCCTAATAGTATTGTTTCTTGGAGGAGATTTAAAGAAAGCCAGTTTAATAAGTCTTCTAGTATAGTATGATTTTTACCTGGGGGAAGATAGGTGCAGATAATGTTAACTGTTTTATGAGAGTTAAGCTGCAATTTAGAAATATTTATTTCTACATTGTTGTCTGACGGTAGGTTATGAATTGTTTTGCTAATTTGAAGTCCAGTTTTATAGAGAATTGCTACCCCTCCACCTTTTTTATTTAAGTGGTCTTGTCGAAGGATACTATAGCCTGGGGGGATAATTTCATTATCTTTTATTGTGGGTTTGAGCCATGTTTCTGTTAAGCAGAGGATGTCGAACTGCTGAGCATCTAGAAGAGCATGAATTTGTGGTATTTTGTTGCAAATGCTACGTATGTTAAGATGGGCTATTGAGAGTGATTTAGAGGGTTTGGTTGATGGTGATGGGATTGTTTTGTATTGGTTCCAGTTAGAGGATGGTGGGGGAGGGTTTGGGCCGGGGTTGGGGTGAATGTCTCCATCTATTAAGGAGTGGAGTAATATAAGGTTGTAGTATTGTGGAGTTTTGCAGTGGTAGTCAAATGATTTTCTGTTGTTAAGAATATAGTATTTAATATGAATAAGACGGTGATATTTACCTTGAAAGTAACTGGTTTTGTAGATGGCAAAATAGGTCGCTGATTCTCAGAACAAACTCTGTTAATTCATGCTGTCAAAGCCATATTTTCTGTACAAAACCTGTACACATTCTAATTCTACAACAACATACCAGAATAAACACAACAGTTGGTGGTTTAGGTTTTTATTGTACTTGTATGACACAGTGCTCTACTGCTGCAATGTTGTAAATGGCTATTAGTCTGGCAAACTTTTCTTTAATCATTAGACACAGAACACAGTAAACAATTTACTCCTTATTTATTTCACTATAGACTGCAAGATAGATCTGTACTCACCAGCCTGTTGGTGCAGCCTGTCAGTCTTTCTGCATGGGCTTCAGTATTGCTAGCCCTGTTCACTGCAGCTGTAAGGGGAGAAAACAAACATTATGCATACATGTCTATCACATACTCAGGCTAGAATCTGGTAAAGCTATATCTGGGATACTTACAAACTGCTGAAGCATGGTTGTCCTGAGTGTCTTGGAGCCATTGGCCAAGAGCATCCCTTCCTCTGCTTTAGGTTGGCATAGTAATGCTGTACATGCTCTCCATTTTGGGGGATGCCAGTGGCACTGGTGAGATCATGTGCCAGATGTTCCCAGGCCTCCGGTTTATACTGTGAGCCCTGGTACTGGCCCTGTAGCAGTCTGTCATCGTGGTTTGCTACAAGGAACCCAGCCATGACTCTGGACCCCAAAATGCCCCAGAGCTGCACCCGAAAGCAGGAGCCCTCACCAACACCTGACATAGTTCCTACTCAGAGAAAGTTACAACAGATTCTGGCTGTATTACCACCTGTGCCATTTAAATAAGGCTATATTCCCACACTTTGCCATCATTGGACCATTTTGAAAATGCTAAGCTCAGCTAAGTAGTGCGCAAATCTGCTAAGCTGAGTTGAATAGTGCTTAAAGGGGTAATTGCTGAGCATTGCTTAACAGTGCACAAATCCACTTAGCTTAGCTGACTGCTACTTAGCATTTACATCTAAGCAATGCTTAAACCAGCTAGGCATAGCTGAGCATTGCTAACCATTCCTCCATGTTCATTTTTACGGAATATCAGAATAATGATTTTTAATTAATCATTACTGACATATTAGTAAGTGTATATGATTTACTTTACATGATGCCCCTCTATATGCTTTCATTAGATTACCATGGGTGTGACTATACTGCATGGGAAATGTGTATATATGGGTGATTTTACATGTTATATGCACTTACACTTCCATTGTAGACCAGCTACACTGCCCTGGTTGAAAAATATGAATTACTACATAATTTAAAATAAAAATAATAATTTTAACACTGCTTTCCCATGTAAAAATAAAGTTTGTGCATTGGTACTCAAACCGTGAATGCCTGCAGGCAAAGCTGGGACTATAACCACTACACCATCTCAGTGTTAAGATTTTAGCTGTATATTTTTATTTATTGCCTATGGGATATTTAAGCAATGCTGAGCAGAGGGCCATAACACGCACTCCTGCTCAGTTACACTTAAACATACCTGAGAATGGAAAAAAATGAATTAATCAACCCACTTTATTTACATGTATCTGTACTCCTTGTCAGTCACAGTAAGGGAAATTGTAAGAGGACACATAGGTACAGATTTTAATTATTGCTCTTACAAACTTATAAAGTGCGACTGTGGTTTTCCATAAAATCATGGGCAAGTCACTCAGGGTTTAAATCAGAACATACTGACATACATTTGGGTTTCAGACTTCATACCTTTCAGGAAATCCATGCTAATGCAAACCTTTTATTCTATTAACTTTCTATATTTGTAAGTGCAATATTTAAAATGTGTACCTTTTTTGGGCCTTGGTCCCCCATTATTTCTGGCTTTGTACAGTTTTATTGCTCTAGGAGGTTGAGGGGTATGTGGGGCAGGCATCTGGGCATTATAAAGAAACCTGTACAGTTGAGGGGTATGGCCGTACAGCACTTTGACAATGACAGGCATTTGGGTTTCAGACTTCATACCCTTTAGGAAATCCGTGCTAATGCAAACCTTTTATTCTATCAACTTTCCAAGTTTGTAAGTGCAATATTTAAAAAGTGTCCCTATTTTTGGGCCTTTGTCCCCCATTATTTATGACTTTGTACAGCTTTTTTGCTCTAAGGGATTGAGAGGTATGTGAGGCAGGCATCTGGGCATTCTGTGGAAACCTGTACAGTTGAGGAGTATGGCCATACGGCACTTTGACAATGCAGGGGGTGTGTGAAAGTACCTGTTACACACCCCCTGCATTGATTCCAATTGAGATGGGTGCTTTCAGTGTCTGCAGACACTGAAAGCAATTGCAAAGTGCTTTGACAATGCAGGTGGGGTGTTTGACAGTACCTGTCACACACTCTCCGCGTTGATTCCTATTCAGACTTCTTGCTTTCAGTGTCTGCGGACACTGAAAGTGCTTGCAAAGTGCCATATGGCACTTTGACAATGCAGGGGGTGTGTGACAGAACCTGTCACACACACCCTGCATTGATTTCTTGATCCCCTATCTATTTCAGTGTCAACAAACACTGTTATATTTATTTTATTTGATTTCAGTGTCTGCAGACACTGAAATACTTTTAAAAAGTGCCTTACGTCACTTTCTGATTCTAGGGGGCATGTTAGGTATGTGTGCACTACTTAAACATGCCCCCTGCACTCAGTAGTGTTCGTGTCTATTTAGCCTTAGCAGCAGCATGCCTTCATGAATATGCAAGCCTTGCTACTGTTAATGTTAAGGGTAAACAGACATGGTTCACTCCATGCAGGAATAGCACTATTCCTGCACGGAGTTTATTGAATCCCGGGGCAAGTTTATGTTTGCCATAGCAGAACTCTATGCAATCACAGAAGGAATTCTGTGAACATAGTTGTCTAAACCAGGGAGGAAAAAATATCTCTACACCTGCAGAGCAAGAGAAAAGAGGAGAAGTAGAAAGTTATGACATAGTAAATTTAATTGACAGATAGGAAGCAGCAGAGATAAATTACCAACATTGATCACTGGGTTAATGAATGATATGCCCTTTCAAAGACTGTGAAAGGCCTACAAACACACAAGTGTTGTTAGAGGACTGCACAGCTAACAACACAATTAGTGTAAAGGAAATGGTAGAACAACTGATTACATCTTTGCAAAAAAGTAATAAGGCTGATGGATGAAGAGTAGCACACAGTAAAGAATAAACCTGATAATCAAAAGAACAGAACTCAGAGGGATAGCAAAAGGATGATTGGATATCAGATGTTGTTACAGCAGATTATCTGGAAAATATCTAAATGAGAATATTTTTAAGCTTCCATGTATCACAGAAAAGCAACCCAGATGGGTGGAAAACATAGATATGGAGCAATCCCATGCATGTACTACAGCTTTAGGAGAGACCTCTGTAAGTTAGTGCATGGAAAATTAGCAGAGTTTCCATAGTATTATCTACCAGTGGTATAAAATAACATTTTTTTTGAGAAACAATGGGCCAGATTCCATAAAGTTCACAGAAGCTATTTACAGACAGCGCAGCATGCTGAAGGAAGACTCCAGCACACCTGTTGTGGATGTGATTCCAGAAGACATGCTGAAGGCAGACCGGCTACTTAAATTCATTAGGGATAACATGCACATGCACACCAGTGTGATTCCAAAAGATATCATGGGCGCATAATGCAACTCAAATGAGACAAACAACTAATGGTGTGTGCCATTCTGCACAACATGCAAATCTGAGCACATGGCAGTCTTCCAGCTGTAGGCATGGGTGAACTACCACAAGAACTACAAATGTCTGAAGAGGACATTACCCAGTTATCAGAGGGGGAGCAAGAGTACATATGGGACAGAAGTCACAGGCGTAGGCAACATCGAGTGTGACCAAAAGTGCAGGTCCAGGCAACACGGCAGTGTCTGACCCAGGTATTTTTCAAGCCACATGTACATGAGTACACAGATTAAACATTGATGTTCAGGTGTTGCCCCACAACAGCAACACACAATCCATCTAATGGTAAGTACCCACCAGATGTACACAATAAGCAACACACATAACATGAGCCTAACCTATTCCAACATGAACATATGCAAATGTGTTAAAAATAAAAACATCAGCTAAGGACACAACCGATACAGGTATACATAAACACTGATTCTGTTTTATCACTGTATGTTTAACAATAAGGGACACACATTAGTACTACATGTACATATATACACAGTATCATAACATGAAAATAATGAAATCATGCACAACATGCAGACATTTTTATTTCAGAAATACATATCACAGCACAGTGGTATTGAAATAATTTATTTATTTATTTAGTTATGTATTTCACATTTGTTAACCAGGATAGTCTGACTGGATTACATAACCCATTTTCAGCAGAGACCCAGGGAGAAAAGCTCCACATTTAAATATTTAATACATATAAACAGGTTGATTCCAATTTTTAAAACAAAAATGTCTGTTAAGACTTTACACGTAATACAAATAGGTTGATTACAATTTTTACAACAAAATGGCTGTTAAGACTCTACATAATACATTGCAGGCAGGTTAAGGTTGAGAGTAAAGGTGCACAGTTGCTTAGAATTTTGCTTAAACTTCTAAAACTTTACTATGTATAAACAGTAGATTACTTGATAAGAAAATAGTTAAGGTACATAGTAGCACATTAATCATGAGTATAGGCTTACACTACCCCATACAAGTTCATATAGGCAGCTTTACTTGGAGAAAGGGAGATTTAGCATAAAGCTTTGTAGGCTTCAATGATATACAGGGGTTAGAGAAGACTGAAGAGAATGAAGGGGGGTGGGTAGAGCAGCGGTAGAGGGGGATTATCCTGGAGCTAAACATGTGCAGAGTCAATACTTCTTTAGGTGCACTTTTAATGAGGCTTTAAAGTGTGGCAGGATTGGGGTTAATCTAGACTTCGGGGAGAGAGAGTTCCATAATTTAGAAACTGAGTATGAGTATGGAGATTGACCTAGCCATTTAGAAGGTTCAGAATTTTCTAGGTTTTTGTCTTCTAATCTGAGTGGTTTGCTCAGTATGTAGTGTTTGACTAGCTTATCTAGGGCAGGGCAGGCTGTGGGTTTGTAAATTATATTGTGTATAGTAGTTAGTTGGATATATGTTAGGTAGTTAGAGAGTACAAGCCAATTTGGTTCCTCAGCCACAGACTGGGATTCCCAATGGACAATGGTGGTTCTGCAGACAGGTGGCCTGCCTTTCATGGGTTGCAATTTTCTAAGCATACTCATGGAACACAGAATCCTGTTAGTAGTACAACACTGTTGTAGTACCACAGAGACCAGGTTTTCCACTGACCATGCCACAGCTAGCAGACTCTCATTTTGAGAAACCAATGCAGCCCTAATCTCACCATGTCTGTGCTCTTGTCACTCATGCATGACATGTAGCTGGTGTGCCACATGATCTGTGCCATGGGCAAGTACATAGACTTCTTCACTTTTTCCCTTAGAACTGTTCTAAATCTCAAAGTAAGCACTCTATTTTCATTTTAAAGCCCTGCACTTGATCTTATAAGTAAACACTAACTAAAACACTACACCCTCTTAGACTCCTTATAAGTACTTGGCTCCCTATTGGTCCTTTCTGATCAGTCAAAAAACTGTTCCTTATACTGTTCTGGCATGTCCAATAGTCAGTTTCGGGTTTACCCTCCAGTCCAGCTGGCGAATCTGGGTATCTTGAGGCAATGTTACAACTTATGTACACAGACCACCCTCTCCTCCTCCTCCCATCAAACTCAAATATATGTGAGAGATGCAACTATATAGCCAAACTGGAGGCTGAGCTCTCTCAACCCAGCACTGGCACAGTCAGTCAGGAGGAGAAGGTAACCACACACACCACTATTCCAGTCTCACATAGACCTATCACATCAGCAAACCAAACACATAAACACACAAAAACATACTCGGAGGCTCTAAATAAAAATCTGCCAAAGCAGCAGAGACCTCTAAAGCAGACATCCAAGCAACCACTACCCCGCAACAATACCCACGTATCACATATTTCACAAAGTCAGTGTGCCACACAGCCACAGCCCTTAAGGCTAAACAACACACCTAACACACTTGTAATAGGGGACTCTATTGTCAGACACACTGACGTCCCTCTCACCAGACTGAACAAGGAGAAGGTTACTGTAAGCTGCCTGTCGGGTGCCAGGATCCGCCACATAACACAAGCACTCAGGTCACTCCAAAGCAAGTACAAATATGACTCCGTCATTGTACATGCTGGTGTGAATGACCTGAGACGTACCTCCCTGGACTACATGAAAAGAGACATAGAGGAGCGCTCTGATCATGTAGCCCAGACCGGTATGACCCTGACCTTGAGTAGCATCTTGCCCTCACCAAGAATGATGCCACAGTATAAAAACAAAATGATCAATTTTAACAATTGGCTAAAGTATTGGTGTCATTCGAAGGGGATTCAGTGTCTGTCAGCCTGGAATGACATGCTTGACAAGCCACGTTGCTTTGCTAGGGACGGCTTGCACCTGTGACCCCTGGGCTTTTGAATACTGGCTAAGGCTCTTGCCACCCCCATAGTGCCTTTTTTAGGCAAGGCTCAAAAGACAAACCCACCTCCATAGACAACACAAGAAAAAAAAACTAAGGGTAATGCTGCTCAATGCCAGAAGTCTAAACCTCAAGATGCATGCACTCGAGGCTCTCCTCAGTATGGAGAATATCGATATCTGTGCAGTGACAGAGACCTGGTTCAAGGCCCCAGATAGCACCCATGCACTACCAGGTTATACCTCATACCATGCTTTTCGGCCCCAAAACTCGGACCGAACCACAAAAGGAGGGGGAGTATCCATATTCATCAAAGATACCCATACATCCAGGTTAGTGGCACTACACAAAGCATCGGAGACCATCCATGTACAGTTAACAGTGGGCAAAACTGCCTTTCAGTTTTTAGCCTGCTACAGACCACCCTCCCAAACTCAGGAACCCCACTCGGCCTTCCTGAGAACACTGGAGAATATGAAGGTCTCTCCAAACACAATAATACTGGGTGACTTCAACTACCCAAAATTGACTGGGAAATCTACTCAAACCCCAACACCCTTGCCAAAAAGTTCCTAGAATTTATAAACTCAAATGCTATGGAACAACTGGTCACCACTCCCACAAGAGGGGATAACATATTGGATCTGGTCATCACCAACATGGGGATTCTATGTTCCACACCAGAGGTATGTCCCTCATTGGTAAGATCAGACCATAAATGAATCTCACTGGACATCCATATCACATCCCCACCCCCAGCCAAGGAAATCATGGTGAAACATTTCTCAAAAGCAAATTTCACACTTCTCAAAACCGAGGTGGAATCCTTCAAAGCCACCGGGCCAGTGGAAAATACTGCCCAAACAGCAGAATCCTTTACAAATGCATTCTATGGACACCTACAGGAATGCATGGACCGTGCTATCCCAAATAAAACCAAGACTCACTCCTCCAAAGGCAGGAGACCAGTCTAGTGGACCCCGGTCATAAATAAGCTATACAACAGAAAGAGGAAGCTACTACATGATAGAGCAAAATCCCAAAAAGGGAAGGCATCTCTGATCAGTACTAGCAAGAAACTACGATCCCTCATAAAATTTTCTAAGGCCAGCTTCGAAAGAAAAATTGCACAAGACACTAAAGATAATCACAAGGCCTTCTTTAGTTATGTCAGGAATTTGGGGGGCAACTCCCAGATATGCTCTGAGTTAGTACAAAATGACAAAAAATACACTGATCCCACAGACATTTCCAACATCCTGGCAGACAGGTTCAGTGCAAACCCCCCCCCTTCCCCCCCAAAAGACCAAATGTCTATCCCAACAGAATGTAGCCTCCCTGACATCACAAATGCACAGGTGAGAACTGCCCTCTTCAAAGCAAAAAACACAGCATCAATGGGACCAGACGGTGTCCCGGGCTGCATCTTACACGAGCTCCAAGAAGAACTAAACCCTCACATAAAGTCACTGTTCAACATCAGCCTTGCTACAGGATATGTACCCAAGGAATGGCGTACAGCAACAGTAGTCCCACTCCACAAAGGTGGTGCCACAACGGACCCAGGAAACTATCGCCCTATAAGCCTGACTAGTCTGGTCTGCAAAGCTATGGAGCGTATCATCATGGAACTCATAAACAAGGACATTGGTAACCTCCAGACACTGGATCCCACCCAATTCGGCTTTGTTAAGGGCAGATCTTACCTCTTGAACCTGGTCGACTTCTTTGAAACAGTTACCAAGGCCATAGATGAAGGGAAGGTAGTCCATATGGCCTACCTAGACCTCGCAAAAGCCTTTGACACAATACCCCACTTGGGCATCATAAATAAGCTCACCAGCTTAAATATCAACCCCTATGTCACAAGATGGGTTGCAAACTGGCTCAGGGATAGAACCCACATGGTCAGTATTGCAGGTGCCATGTCAGACTCCAAACCATTTACAAGTGGCGTCCCACAAGGTTCAGTCCTGGGACCTCTCTTGTTCGGTATATACTTCTCTGAGGTACAGGCTAATATGGGAGGACTATGGCTGACCAAGTTCGCAGATGACTGCAAGCTGGGCACCATAATCGACTCTCTGGCTGACACAAGCATCCTCCAAAAGGGTCTCACAGAGACGGATAACTAGTGCCAGAGCCATGGCCTTAAGCTAAATGCCAAAAAGTGCATAGTAATCCCCTTTAGGAAAAACAAAGTGCCCACAAATTACCACATAGGTGGTAATCCATTAAGTATGGAAGAAGTAATTAGGGATTTGGGGACCCAAGTAGATAGAAACCTCTCTTTTGACAATCACGTTGCCAGAGTGGTTAGAAAGACCTTCTATATAGCCCACCTTATCACGAATGGGTTCACATCTAGAACAAAAGAGGTCATTGTGCCCCTCTACTCATCACTCATCAGGCCCATAATTGAATACAATGCCCCATTTGGGATGTACCTTACCCGACACCTGCAGCAACTGGAGAGGCCCCAAAAGTACCTCACCAAGAGGATCAAGGGACTCAAACAGATGCTCTATGCAGTTCGACTAAAGAAACTCCAGCTCTACTCAGTTGCTTACCGCCTACTCAGAGGTGATCTATACCTGATGTATAAAGCCATGCCCAATCCAGAATTAATGGACATGCTCCACCTCAGGAAATCCAAATCCCTTAGAGCTACATGCTCCAGGGACTTAAACCTCAGCACAGAAATAAATAGGACATGCTGGAGGGACAGATTCATATCCCAGAGGCTGCCCTCACTCTGGAACAGAATCCCAGTCCATGTTAGGCAGAGCCCCTCACTGACCCTCTTCAAGAGATATCTTGACGAGTGGACGGGAGATCGTAAGTTCACTCCTGGGATCTCTTCTGTGTCCCTGCTAGACAGGGGCACAGTAAACTAACCTTAAAAGGGCTATCTTCCGTGACCTACTCTACAGAGGCACAGTAAACCGATCTAAAAGGGTGGCAAAAGCCAAACACACTCTGGCTAGGCTTGTAAATGCCCCAGGGCAGATAGCCTAGTATAAACCTATGAACCTATCTGAACGATGGTGTAGCTGTGCCTGTTCATTTGCCTGCAGCAGGAGGCACACACCCACTGACACCTGGCCATGTGCAACATCTGCTCACCTACCTCTATTGTGATGATATGTGTCTGGTTGTTGTGTGGATCCAGCAGCAGCAGTGCTCCCAGCTGTGGTGTGTTAATCAATGGCCTCACCCTGTTCAACATCCACTGTGTCATCATCCTCTCAATCCTTCGACAATTGGGGCTCCACATCTGAGGATACATCTGATGCAACACCAGTGTGAAATTCATGGATGGACTCTCCAAACAACTCAATGTCCTCTGTGTCAGGGGCCATACTACCATGCTGAGACACATCATGGACAGCATTATGGTTACTGGATGGGTTGCAGGACGATAAAGACAGTTGATGCGCTACAAGATACAATGGCCCAGATCAGGGCAATGTGCCTACAGCACATGATGAATATAAAACACAATATATTTCACTGCAGTGTTACAGATAATACTGACTTCATTTGCAGTCTAATGTATGTATGTTTCATAGAATGTACATGTTGTGTCTTTCGGCTTTTCCCGGTTATGGGTCGCCACAGCGGAACTCCGGTCCGCTAATGATTTTCAGTAGATTTTTACGTGCCGAGTTGCCAGCTCTGACGCACAACCTTCAACGAAGGTACGCCCATTCACGCATGTCTCCACACAGAAGACTCTTTAGCTGGGAATCGAACAGGACAATGTCTTACTGTGAGGTGACAACGCTACCACAGCACCACCACCGCAGTATGTTTCATAGAATGTACATACCATAACTATATAATCTATTAATATGGCCAACATACATGACACATGTGATGCATATAAACATAACAACACACCTGGAAAACACTAATAGGATGTTGTTAATCCACTGTCCTCAACGTCAACTAGTGTAGGGGAAAAAAATGGACATTATGGATCACATCATTCCCAACATGTATCGGGTAAGCGCAATTTAAAAAGACTGAATGTGTGACATACACACACCAGTCAGGTGTGCACCTGAGGACTCCTGCTGTGTAGAGGTCATGAGTTGCACTGTGTATCCTGCAGTGGGAAAGTAAACAGAAAAGCAGCACAGACATGTAGCTCTCAGAACTAATAGTGACAACATCACATATGCATCACAGTAATATGGGCTGCAAATATCACACGATGTATGTTATAAATGTATACCAGAAGGGCCTGTACTGACAAATACTGACAAAGATTCCAGTCATCATGTGTGTTAAACATTGTTTTAAGCTCTGACAATGTCACTGTAACATACTTGGTCTTTCTTCACTTGATAATGTGCATCTTGCTCCTTCACTGGATGTACCTGTATTGTTCAAGGTTAAGGAAACAGAAATGCAACAGTAAACAGCAGTGCCATTACATGAGGTGGGAGCACCAACAAGAAAGTGTGCATAGTGACAGTATAGAGGCACTCACCTGCTGCTCCATCCTGTAGGTCTGAAATAGATGAACATCTGAATATTAATGCAATAAACTTTACAACTGCAGTTTGAATTGCTCTGTCTGTAACTCCTGTGTACCAGTACACGTAATTATAATTACGTTCATCATCCTCATTTTGTGTGGAAGTTTCTTCATGGCTCATATTTGCTGCTGTAAATCAAACACAAGAATACATGAATGTGCATGTACTGAACATGGATACATAGATATCCATCCTGGAACCCCCGCTTCCATCCCTACACTAGGGATTCAATGGTCACCTCTTGCTCTATGCAGTGAGGCCAAAAAATTGTGATGTCATCGGGGGGGGGGGTCAGTGGTAGTCCACCACTGGTGGCATCCCTTGACCTCTCATAATGTGTGACTCTGTTGGCTACACAAAATATTATGTCCAAGCAGTGACATCTACAGGCCTCATGGGATTGGTTGTGGCCTCCAAAAACATTGATCATGTTGGTGAGGTCTGTCCATATTTCATTTCTCCACACTGTATCCCTTGAATGGCCTAGGAAATCTCCTTCCATGTTAGCAGAGAGCATCAATGATGATGTCATTTTCCTGGAGAGGAAATGTTGTCATCCCTAGGATGGTGGGTGATTCGGAAAACAGTGATAAGACTCCTGGATGAGCACATTTAAAACATTTGAATCAATGAACAGCATATGTTAAAATAAACATTATGCATTCCTGTGCAATACAAACATCTGTATAACTATCTGTGAAAAATATTGACATGGCATGTGAAAAGTAAAAACAATGGTGTCATGCATCTGTAAAAACATCAATATCTGTACACTTTGTGTTTGGGATTAGAACCCCTTGACATTATATTGATGCTGAATACAGTTCCAAAGACAATAGCATCATGCCACCAGAGCCTGCTTGCATTTTACATTACAATGCTATATCACTTTACAATTAAACAACTTATGGAAAGTAGCAGCATAGCATACCTTTGGATCCATAGGTAGTACAGATCCATATTAAATTGACACAATACTGACAACCCCTTTGTTATAAAGCATCAATGAAGAAATATCCATAATAGCATAAGAATATGGTATAACACTGTTTTAGGAGTCATGATCTAATAAACATCCATAACATCAACATCACATACTAGATATGGATACTGTTGTAATCCATAGGTTTCTGTAGTTAGACCATGGAATGCAAGCAATTACCAGTAAGAATTGCAGATCCATAAATCCTCCTCTAAATACTGTTATCATATGCATTGGAAGTCTGTCTAGACAACTACATATGGGACTGAACTAAACAATTTAAAAGTATGTATAAATTTCAAGACAACATCACTCTAGGAACTTATGACAAATTCTGTAAAACTTAATATCTAGATTAAATATAATTTTAAACATGTACCTTTTGAAATTATTAGCTTTAACAGATAAACTAATTACCACTACAGAAATTCACCAGTTGCCAATATATCTCTCACTCAGACTCACAGAATCAAACTGCACCTTGTGTGCACACAGCTTTAAGTACCATCTGTGCCATACATAATTAATAAGGTCAATTAAAATTCAGGTTTTTTGAATCCCATTCACACTCATCCATGTAAAACCCCATTCTGAGCTGAAAAAAACAGGTGTCCTATAGGTATTGACAAATAGTACCATGTGTAGCACGTGCCTATTGCCTTCCAATAATCTTGGAACATTATATAATTTCCACTTTTAAATACTGATTTTAAGACATTTACTAATCAGACCATTGCTAACTACAAACTGAGTGATACCTCAGTGAGCATTTCTTTCTGTTTCTGTTTTTCAGATTTGAAATAATTGCAGATCATGATGGTGACTTCAAGGAGGCTGCGATTTGTTCTTGCTCCCAACTGGACTGAGGAGGAGATGCCCTAAATGTTAATGGTCTACACTGGATTGGAGCAGAGAATGAAATTCATGACCAGAAACTTTGCTATGATCGAAATGTGGAACTGGATCACAAAGGAGCACCAAAAGAGGATGGGGATCTTCCACACTGGACTGCAGGTTCATCACCACTGTGATGACCTGCATTGGAGGGACACAGCTGAGCTTTGAAGGAGGGTTGACAAGGTGTGGAGGCAGCCCATAGTTTCCTACAGTAAGTACCAATATTCTATATATTCTTTACTATTCCTACAGATTTCACAGATATTAATTTGACCTGTATATATCATATGCATTTTGTTATAAACATGTTTTAGTTGCTGTGTGAATTAGTTCATGGAGATAATTCAGTGGACTTTCTACTCACTGTCCTCTTGACTATGGGTTTAATACCCATGTTGTTGTATACCTAATAATTAATTAAAAACAGTAACTCTGTCTTTTGAAGTTGTACATATGTTTCACAACATTTATATACATAATTTCATAAGACCATTGTCCTCGGGAATCACTGACACCTATGCTGCCTAGGTCGTGAATGATTGCACATTTGTTATTCTTCCATTATAGTCTCACTGTATTACCTATTGGACCATTACAAGGGAGAAGACATACAAATATATAATTACTTGAATCATTGTTGCTACAAAAGTACACAGACACATTTAATTAATGTAAAAATTAATGCCTGTGTGATGCCCCTGCACTTGCCCAGTAATCACGAAGCCTTAATCCTCACCACTGGCAACAGTGGGGGACATACACACTGAGAGGATGACAGGTACACACACAGTAAAGTGCAATTTCCCTTAAGAGAATTCAGAGACCACAGTCAGCCTGGGACTGTTGGGGCTGGCTTCTCCCTCTTTTTCCAGATCCCCAATAAGATTCCACACTGGCACAGCTATAGAGTCGAGTCCTTAGCCAGGGTTTCAAGCCAAGTCCTACAACACTTTCTCTGTTCAACCAGTGCTTCATGTCCCCTCCCAGGTAGCTGACACACACACACACACACACACACACACACACACACACACACACACCTGGGAAAGACCGGCACAGGTTTACTAGCTATGACCCCTTCTGCCAGACTATAAGATAGTTTTCACTGCCACCAGCCACTACTTATCAGCTACTTTAATGCCCTTAGCAAAGGTGTCAAATCTTACTGTGTAATGTTACTATTAATCCAAATGGTAGTTTGACCAAGAGCAAGGCTCTTAGGAGTGGCCTACACAGTGTCACCAAATAGATATGCAAGTATTCTAAGAGCTTAAATATGTCTCATAAATATCAGCCACAAAGGTAAGTTTAAATATATTTAATAATAAATGAAAAAAGAACATGAAAATACTCAGTAAATCATCACAGCAACTTCACAGTTCAAAATCATGGGAAATATTTAAAACAACATTTGCAGGACAGTCTTACAAAAATGTACAGTCTCTCTCTCTCTCTCTCTCTCTCACACACACAGACACTTCTTAAATTAAAATCTCAAATATTGCAGCTGGGATACTTGCAGCATGACATCACTTCTTGTCATCTGACTATCCCAGATGAAAAGCCCCATTGCTAGAAACTGCCAGCATTTAGCATCTACCTGTGAAAAATACATATCTCTCAGATCTTTGCAGCTGCTGAAGATATAAAACAATAAAACACTTACAAGACAATGCAGAAGGCTCCTTAGCTTTAGACAGCCTATATCCTTGCTACATTGAAACCATCTCTTTTATTACGCGGTTATAAAACAATTTAATTTCAACTATTTTTCTGAAGTTTTGCAAGTTAACATTCTATGTGCCAGTTCCTACTGTTAAAATATATACATTTACACAGTTACAATAGTTTATATACATTACTGTTCTCTACCAGTAGGGTACACTGTGGACACATCTCTAAGCTGAGTACTCTACAACATATCTCATCAGCACACATATCTGTACAAACCATCTTATGTGACATACAGTTCTAATATATTTGTAACACAAGCACATGAATCATGTTGATATTTACAAATGACATATGATTATTTACAACATTCCAATCATCTGAGCTGGCAGTATCTCTTTTTGTTACAGCCCATAACATTGGTTAAACATATTCGTTTCCGTCTGTATGGTTAGCTGTTATGTCCTCAGTATGAGAAGGGTACAAATTGTATGCATTTTCCATATTCTTCCATTCATCACAGAATTCCTAATAAACAGCTACAGTAATTGTTGTCTACAATGAAATCCTAGTGCAGTTTAGCTTGGGTTGTGAAACAGCTGGCAGTTTGTGTACATTTTGGCATGTTGTAGGTTCAAAACCACATATGGAAACATGTTACCTTGGTTAACTTCACCCATAACATTTTTCTAAAAATCATATTGCAGTAGTTTATATTACGTTTTATGTTGTGCGTGGTAATGACTCACTGATCTAGTTTTCCTAGGAATAACCCCATAATCAGCAACAGCATAAAAACAACAGTTGATGAATGACAGTGTTTAAAGAGCAGTACTTGTTTGTTTCTGAGTAGCATATGCTGAGTGTTAGCTGTTTGCAGGGACAAAGACCAGCTTGTCTACATTTTGTGCACTGTGTGTTCAAGTCTTGAAAGGAGACACATATATTTTAAACTGTTATACTGATATCCTCTACCCATAACATTCTTTTAACAAAGCATTTTACACTTATCGATATTAATTTATAATCTGAGTTGTTGCAAATAACTCAGTTATCTGTAAAATTACTAATGATATATTTGTAATCTGTAATATTCCATTAGCATCACCTATTTAACAGCAGTGCCAGTACATCTAGATAAATCCTGTTATATGTCTGAGCAATTTAGTAGTTTAAAATTGTATTCTGTTTAAAATTTTTATTTAACATTTGTTTATCGGGAAAGACCAACTTGGAATGAAACCAATTTTCAGTGGAGGCCTGGGGAAAAATGCTCCAGATGTATATCTTTGAAATGTGGGAGGAAACCAGAGCACCCAGAGGAAACCCACACAAACACAGGAAGGACATGCAGACTCCACACAGAAGGCATTCCACCTGAGAATTGAACCGGAGAACCTCTTGCTATGAGGTGACAACGCTAATGCTGCTCAGTCCAAACAGATAAGGTTCATCTGGGATGCTGTAAATCACTGCTTTTTCATAAAATACTGAAGTCAATTGTACAACAGACTCAAACTGAATTTTTTAGGGGCTGTGATGGGCCTACCAACAGTTGCAATGAAGGGCAGGGAAGATGTATGTCTTTAACTAGTGATGTGCAGTTTTAAGGAATAATGATCCTCAGACATAACTATCTGTGACCATAATTTACAGCAGCATGTATGGATCTGTTCACACAAGCTGTACATTACAAGACACTGCACACTGTATGAGGAATAGACTATATCAATTACTGTTAATTTCTTAGAACACAGTGCTGACATGAATTTAATTTGAAAACAGTTTGGCTACATGAGCTGCACATGTTCATAGTTTGCAATCCTAAGCCAAGATCATTCTTAGTATACCATCCCCCATCAGGATGATGTCATAACATTAACTCTTTTCACAGCCTGGAAAACATGCTTTTGCAGTTAAAATGTGTCAGGCAAATAAGTCTTCAGGTTAGAGTTTGTATGTAAGTTGCATTTGCAGGCTTGAATCTCATGTCCTCCAATCTGTGCTCAAAGATGTTAACACCTGAATGTTACAATATCAACTGAGTATTGTCTAAACTAAGGTTCTACAGAATAATATTTAACAAAGGGTGTTCTGAAATGTTTATCCTTGTTATTTAATTAATAACCTTTAAATATTTTCTTTTTCTTTTCAAATGACGTGGACCACAGTCAGAGCAGAGTGATGCGCATTGAGTGAAAGCACAGGCTTAAAGAGGAGTGGAGGGAAAGAGCTATATTGAATATTTCATGTATATTATGAATTGAAATGTATATTCCACTATTTTTAGGCCTGTAATTTTCAAAAACACATGTTTATTTATTAGAACACAGGAATACCCATCATGCATCAGTAAGGTAATTGAAATCAGCAAATGGTACCTGTCATTACAAGTGTTACTGTATTTTGTATTTTTGATCCATTTTGTCAGTGCACTTATTTTTATAAATACATACACAACATAAAGAACAGTTTGTTGTGTGTATCTGACACAGGTGTCATAGCTGTGTCTCTTTACCATAAATGTAAATGTTAGCATTCCTTTACTGTTACAGAAATAACTCCTTAGGGATTTCTTTTCTTGTCTTCTGCCTTTTTTTCCCTACTACACCCTATAACTCAACACACACTGCCTGTTCTCCAACTTTGGTGGAAAATATGCTATAATCAACCCTCAGATATCTGATCCCAGACCTCTCCCCCACTTTTTAGACCCATCTACACAGTACTTCTTTAAAAAGTCTATGTCCTAATAACTCTACAGGTGACTGCCTATTCTCAAACTCTGTTGGAAACATAACAAGACTTACTCTGTTCTCCTTTTTTCTTTACTTTCCTTCTTCCCTATTTTTTTCTCTCTCTACACTCCTTTCAGCTTTTCTTTACCTCTCATTACACTTCAGCATTCCTCTTATAAAATTTATGTATTAATTTTTTGTATTGTAATGTTCTTTGTGAAGCACCTTACATAGGTTGCAGTTTATGTATTTTTTGGTTCTCAGATTGTAATATGCAATCTCCTGATTAAAAAAAAAAAAAAAAAAAAAAATTTCATTTACTAGTTGTTTACTGTTAGTTTTATACTTGTTATTACTTCTTTTGTAACACCTTCTGAAACCATGTAATACTCATTGGGGCTTTTCTCCCCGGGCCTCTACTGAAAATGGACATATATCCAGATAGACTAGCCCGGTCAACAAATGTAAAATAAAATAAATAAAAATTCTGCTGTGGAAGCCCTTGACTGTCCTGAATACCAGAGATTTTTTTCCCTCCCTCCAAGCTGGTCAGATGCCCTCCCCACTGACATCAAGGTATAAGGGTCATCAGCCATCCCTATTTCCTCAGGTTTTTCTTGTCCTTCCCAGGACTGGATCCCCACTCTCCAAACTATAGGACAGGAGTACAAAGCACATATAATGCCCCCCCAGTAGGTACCTTATAAAGAAGACCTGAAAGAGAGAGAGCAATGCTGGAGAAGAGTACATAAAAGGTTAGGGACTAGGCGCCCACCCCAACCCATAGTTTAGACTGAAGGCAAGGAAGGAGAAAAGACCACTGCAACAGTGAAGACACTCAAAAATATACATTTATGGTAATCCTATACTTATGATTAAGTAGATACAACTGTACAATGTTCATTGGTTTTCACCATTGCAGTATTAACTCCTTGAGGAGGATGCCCAAAAACTAAAGGTCAGTAGGTTGGAAAAAAACTAGGGGAAAGCTAGAAGGCCCACCAAAACTGCAGAGGTGAACCTGGCTACAGATCTAGAGAAAGACAGTAGTGCTTGGTAAAGGTATGAACAGAGGACCAGGTGGCTGACTCCAGGACAATCAAACAGGGGACAGTATCGTTAGAGAAATATTTGGCAAAAGAAAGGGAACATCATGGGCCCAAGTGCACTATTGCATCTACCAGCCAGACTGAGCTTCCTCATCATAAGCAGCAGCATCTGAAGCAAGTTAGGGTTGTGGACAACAGTTGATCCGCAATGGTCAGAGCATCCGGACTCGTGATTGCCAGAGGAAGAGAGACTATTTCACAGTCCTTTCCACCAGAGCATGTGACAGAGGTCTCCACAGATACTCTATTGGAGTCTGATATGCCATCAGTTACCTTCATGTCTGCAGGGGCCAAAGGATGTAGGTGGTCAGATAGGGCCAGGATAGCTGTGCAAGTTCCTGCTTCTGACTCCTGTTCTAATATTATCAAGGGGGAGGACAGAATCCCATTTCAAAGAGAAACTTCAACTGACTGAGAACAGACTGCAGCCAATCTCAGCCTGGGCGGAGTACATCCAACACCATACCCAATTTCAGACCCAAGGCCAAAACAAAGAAGGCTGTATAAAGTCTGTCTAGGCCTTCTGCATTTCAGTCTCATTAGGCCAGCCTGCAGGACTTTATCAGGCTGGCTGAGGATCACATGCATATTATGAGAGCCAGACAACTTAGCCATAGCAGGAACCCTGCTACAGACCCCCCTCCCAGAATCCAGGAATTCCTATGACTCTGATAAGGATGAGTTGCTAAATACAGACAACATTTCCTCTGATTTTTGTATTGATCAAAGTCAGATGAAAAATCTTGCCTCAGCCTCACCACCTGAGGATTTTACATTTGGGGAGACATTCCATAAGGTGAGTTCTTCACCTGAGAGGCTCAGGATTACCCCCAATTTAAGAAAAGGGTTAGATATTTTTTTTAACATAAACCTCTGGCTATTCCTTCAGTCTCTAAGGTTCTGGATGATGTAATTCTTGACTCTTCCCTGCAGTCTGAGTCCCAACCACCTGCCCAGAGGACACCAGACTACTTCAATAGGGTTCTGGACTCCCAGAAACATCTTTTAAAGAATCCAATGATGAACCCTGAGGTGATGACTTTGGGTCCCAAGGGAAACAAAGGAAGTACCTCTAAACTCCTTTCCACCTGGAAAATAACACAGGACCCTAGATAGATTTGGCACTTCAGCCACCCTGGCCATGAGAGTTCTCAGTTGCCAGTTCCATATGGTAATATTGCAGGAAACCCTCCTGGACCAGATGAAGAAAAGCTGGAGGTGGTAGAGGATACCCCTCTTGCCAAAGATGATGCCAAATCATTAGATCTCTGTAACTCTTGCTCTCAGGTTTACATACAAGTGGTAATTGCTGTCTGTATTGTTAAAGTGCATGGTTTGGGCCACTTATATGTCTGGCTGTGTTTTCTGATGTTTGATCTGTTGTGCATAGCCTGCCTGTCCACAGTCTTTGGTTACAGTGTTAACACAGCTGTTTGCAAACTATGTGGCATGGCCTTCAGTTCAGTGTTGGTACTGTATTTGCTTCACACATCATGTGTGTGTTTTCATAAACACTGATATAACTTAGGTTGACTGACACATGAGCAGGTACCCATATGATAGCAGCAGGTCACAATGATAGCAGCAGGTCACAATGAGCATACCCTGCAGAACAACATTGGTCATGTTTCTGTCTCCAAACACTTTTTTTTTAATATTGCTATAGCCTAGGTTAACTGACACTTGAGCAGGTAACCATTTGATAGCAGTGGTTCATATCAGCAATCATGTTCCAAAATATTTGATTTTTAAGCCTTCTGATTCCTGATTGTTTTGGAAGAAAATGCATACAGTTGTGCACATGTAATACCAGTATTAACAGATATATTACATTCTGATATGTGTACAGTTGTGTTGACTGAACATATCACATTGTTCTTAATGTTATACTCATCATATTGATGTGTGTTCAGTCAAATATCATGCTGCCTGTCTCAGAAGGTCATCATATGGTGCACCTATTGTGCACAATAGTCTCTGATATCTTTCTCATCATTGATACAATGGCATGTTGTGTCCACTCATATGCATCGAGTGCAGACAGTAAAATATGTCTGTTGACTATTCATACATTTTTAAAAAGCTATGTGTGTGTGGGTGTGTGTGTGTGTGTGTGTGTGTGTGTGTGTGTGTGTGTGTGCGTGTGTGCGTGTGTGTGTGTGTGTGTGTGTGTGTGTGTGTGTCTAAGCATATAGATTTGACCAGAAAAGTATACTGTTGTCCTCTTTAGGAGTATGACATCGTGGGCCATCATGGGTAACTCTGTCCATAATGGCTGTGTCTCAGTCCCTGTGTAAACTGTCATCATAACAATACTGTGTTGTGCTTGGATTTTTGTGGGATTGTTCTGTGTGATAGACATAGTTTTCTTTTCTGTTAAATTTTGCAATTACTCTTTACAGAGCATGGTACCCAAGGACGTTCATCAATCCGAAGATGATGATGTGCATGTGTGAGGCTGCTGCCCTAATCATCTGAAGAAGATGTTAATGATGACAATGAGGAAAAGGAGCCTGGCCTTCCCCTACTCAAGCCAAGCTGCCTGAACTCCGGAGGATACATCAGCATGGCCATGATAGAGATGATTTCTGGGGAGGAGATCAGGGAGGTCATTACCAAGGTGTTCCAAACAGATGAGAGAGACATGATGGTGCCTTCCCCAATGAGGTGGCATGAGCAATATGGGATGACAGCATGTGAGATCTTTTGGTAGTGAGATCCCCATTAGCCTTGTCCCTAAGTATTGTCTGTGTGTTCCACTTGTGTTCTGCTGCCAACATGCTGATTGACATTTAATTGATTGGACTGTATATGCACATTTGTGCACATGTATCTATCATGTTTATATGTTAGTATCATGTGACATTTACTGTGGTTTCAGTGTGTGTGCATGACACATATTAAAACTTTACGCTGTCCACACACATTCAGCTATCCATGCCTTGTGGCAGTTAACCACTTCATAGCACTGCAACAGGCAGCCTGTAAACACGTGTCTTACTGTGACAACTGACAGACAGCATATGTTGTCCATAGTCCAACAATAGCAATGTCATATGCCTTGGATGTCTGTTTTGCCATATCAAGTATATGCAACACACAGACGTCATTCCACATGGTTTTGGATGACAGTTGCCATGATGTCCCACTTTTATAATGTATTGTTGTGTGTCATGATTTGGCAATACTGATGCCATGTGGGATCAAATACATGTATATCCTATGTATGTGCAGTCATCCTTATCTGACTGCATCAAAGAGTAAAGTAAATTAAACTGTATACAATGTTACAAATTACACATTCTTTCACAGTACATTACAACATGTTGGTTGAATGTAGCATTTCCACACCCATGATGTTGTCACATCGGTGTACACACCTTCTACAAATACTTGTATACATAATGATTGTACATATGTGTGCACATAGTGTGACACTCCACCACTGGCAACAGTAATCAAACAGCCTCAGTCCTCACCACTGTCAACAGTGGGGGACATACATTGGGAGGATGACAGGTACACACACAGTATTTCCAGATGCAGCTGTCTGCATCAAGTGCAATTTCCCTTAAGAGCATGCAGAGACCACAGTCAGTCCAGGGCTGGTTTCTCTTTCTTTCTCCAGATCCCCAGTAAGACTTCCCACTGGCACAGCTATAGAGTTGAGATCTCAGCTGAGTGGTGAAACCAAGACCTCCAGCACTCTCTCTGCCCAACCACTGCTTCATGTCCCTGCCCAAGTAGCTGACACACACACACACACATACACACACACACACACACACACACACACACACACACACACACACACACACACACACACACACACTCTCTCTTTGAGGTTGGATTTATACACACACACCTTGGAAAGGCCGATACAGGTTTACTAGTTATGCCCTTTTGCCCAGACTATAAGGTAATTAATCACTGCCACCTTAAGGCCCTTAACAAAGGGTGTCCAATCTTACTGTGTAATGTTACTATCAAAACAAATGATAGTTTGACCAAGACGAAGGATATTAGGAGTGGCCCAGTGTCACCAAAAATATGCAAGTACTCTCAGAACTTAAATATGTCTCATAAATATCAGCCACAATGAAATGTTTAAATATATTTAATAATAAATAATAAAAGAACAAGAAAATACTCAGTATATAATCACAGTAATATCAGAGTTCAAAATCACAGGAGATATTTAAAACGACATTGCAGGACAGTCTCAAATAAATAAAGAAAAACATCTAAATTAAGCTTTGCCATATTCCTGACTATATTTAGATAATTATTATATCTTAGCTAACTTACTTACAGAGCAAGTAAGGCAGATGTGGTGAGTGGGTCTTCCAGCTGATGTTGTCAGGTCAAAGAAAATATAGAATACTCAGTCTCTCTCAGAGAGTTCTTAAATTAATATCTCAAATATTACTGCTGGGATAGCTTGCAGAATGACATCATTTCTTGTCATCTGACTCTATCCCAGGAACCCCCCCCCCATCAAATGATGCAGTTGGCAGCATTTAGCATCTACCTGTAAAAATACATAAACAAGAGCTTTTCATAGATCTAAGGCAGATCCTGGAAGTCTTAAAACAATAAACACTTCCAAGACAATACAAAAAAACTTCTAGTTCTAGACATTGTGTCTGTTACTGCACTGAAACTAAAAAATAACATCCTTTTATTACGTGACCATAAAGTAATTTATTTTCAGCTATTTTTTCTGATGTTAACCTTGTGCTTCAGTTTCCATTTTAAAATATATGCATTTAAACAGTTACAATAGTGTATGTATCTTTCTGTTCTTTTTCCAATAGGGCATTAGCTCAGTACCTAACAAAATATCTCTTCAGCACACGTCTGTACAAACCATCTTATATGACATACAGTTCTTAATACATTTGTAACACAGGCATATGAATCACGTTGATATTCACAAATGACATATATTTATTTACAAAATTCCAGATATCTGGGCTGGCAGTATCTCCTTTCGTGACACATAGATACATACTGATACAGATATATAGCTTTGACAATTGAGAACTCATTGATGTACTGCAAATGTGCTGTAATGATGCTCACAGAGGTGTCCTCTGCTTCATAATGAGGAGTGTGGTTGACATATACATGAGTTTCTTTATTTGACAGCTGCATGACAGCATATGTGTATGTGACTGAAATTTTTAACTTGCTTACCTATGCATGTTGACGTGACATGATTGCACATTACTGTGTATGTGTGTTTTATATATGTCCAGTTCTGTGGACATCAGCAGTCCATCTGTCCATTTGACATACATTTTCCATTTGTTTAAAGGGATGTCTGTGTCTTTTCTACAGTACCCTGTGTGCTTTACGTGTGCATTTTGATTGTTTTACCTTACCATGTCCTGTTTTATAATGATGTGATCCCAGTTTTTCTACCACCCTACCACTTTAATATGGCCCTAGTGTTTACTGCAGGTATGTTTGCCTTTCTCAGAACTACTGTTCATTGCCCGTTATTAACTTGAGATGGTGAACATTTTCCAAATGTATGGATATTTTACAATGCAGGACATGTGCGCACAAGCTGCTGGCTAATGCTTTCAATAAACCATGTTCTCATTCTACTTGTGTGTAATCCACTGTATTTTTTTCACACCCATGTCCACAACCTGCTATATTCAATATTCTGTCCTGTTAGATTTTTTTTAACATATTGTTACATGCCATTGGTGTATGTATGTATGTGTTGACCTTGATTTCATGTACATTCCATTTATACCATTGACACACATACATACACATGTATACCTGAGTGTTGCATTTGACATGGCATATATATGCAACATACATACATTTGGTTGTGTACACCTACTTGTGTATGTAGCAGCCTTGGGTGATCTTCTGCAGTACTTTTGTTTGGCACTGTGCTTGGTTGTTTCCTTTTGCATGCTTGGTCATAGGTTTGAGTCTATCCTCTGGTGGTAGGTACCATTAATTGACCTGCATTTGCTCGTCTGTGATGTGGCTTGGCTAACACCTGCACTGCTGATGGACTAATTGGATATATGCATATTTAAACAATGTGTATGTGATCCTAATTTATTACCCTGGAAAACACACACATGTACCATTGGTCATATACATGCAGGTATGACTGTCGCACATTATTCAGCATGTGCTAACATGACAGTGCATAGGTAGATTTTATTCTGCATTTCACCATGGCCGGGATGCATCACCACCCTGTTTGACAACTTTCCACTGTCCATGTTGTCCAGTGTGCTGTTTGTGTAACTAACCTCACCCTACTGTTTTTTGTTTCAAACCTTTGTTTGTCTTGTGCAGTGCAATTAGTTCTATTGGTTTACCTGCTGTGCATAAATTTGCCTCCTTTCTCCCTATGTTTACCTTTCCTTCCATTCTTTAAAAAAATAACAAATTCAGGCCTTTTCCCACCAAGAAAATATTGTCCATGCCCCTCTGACTTTCTCTCAGATTTTTCTATTCTATCATCCCTCTTGTTTGTCCCTCTTTTTCACCCATACCCCACATCTTCTTTTCTAGCTCCTACTTTCCCTGGGCATGTGCATTACTTGTTTTCCCCACACAGGTCCTGGACCCAGTGTTAGCAACTGTTAGCTATGGTGAAGTGGTCTTGAATGCCCTTCACCTTTAATTATTTTTATTAGGAAATTTATGGATTTGCAAGTCAAATTTTTTTTTATTATACATGTATTATGTACGTGCATTATGTTGATATCTGTAGTTGTCTTTGATTTTAATGTAACGAGTGATGTGAATATATGTATAAATGGCCTTGCAGCTTTGGAGCAGGTCTTGTAAGTGGATAGTGGATGGCATATGGACACATCCAAGATTGTCTAATATGTTTCTGTGTGTACTCCTGCTAAATTCTGTTACAATTACTATGCTGATTAGTTTGGGATACCTGGCATTTTTAATGTGTGTGTGTGTGTGTGTGTGTGTGTGTGTGTGTGTGTGTGTGTGTGTGTGTGTGTGTGTGTGCGTGTGTGTGTGCTGCTTATTTCCAAAGGCCTTCAAAGTTTTACCTTTACCCCACTCACACAAATCGGTTGTTTTAACAATGGACAACAAAAAGAGATACAGGTTACACCCCACCCCCATCCACTAAAATTACCTTGGTAAAAGAGAGAAAAACAGACAAAGAAAAAACAATCTGCAGCAACTATGAAACCTTCTTTACAGACTTCAGGGACTTGGCATAGAAAACAACTTAATATTTCACACATGGATGATAATGTTAAGGTTATGAAATCTTGACTTCTTTACTTACTCAGGCAGTGAAAGGAGATTTCATGGTCTTTACAACATTCAAATCTCTGCAGAAAAAGTGGAAATAATAGAAACTTCTTAGTCTGATGAAACAAAAACTCCTGAATGCAAGCAAAAGTCACAACCCAACCCATCTTTACAATCAAACTAAGTACTCCATGCATAGCTGAATTTTTCCTTTTTAGATGACTACCTGTCACTTAATAGCTAAGACAAGGGAATAAAGTAACTTCTCTTATTTAATTTAATTCCATTATCCAAATACAGCTGTTGCTTTATTTATTTATTTATTTATTTATTTATTTATTTATTTATTATTATTATTATTTTTATTGTGAACTAAGCAAGGGAGGTTAATTATATCTATAAAACCTACAAGTGCATTATTACTGTTTGTCAGTTAATTAAGTATATATTATTGCTTGGGTTCCCACCTAAACTAATGACTGCTAAGATGCTTTCATTCACATGTAGAGAACTTTGATTACCTTTCCCAACATCATCATCTTCCTTAATAGTTTCATTTTACTGAATAAGTACATTTGAAAATCAACAGTTTTGTGCATGAATTAAACATACGAGTATCATTATACTTTTAAAAATAATGTATAGATCAGAATATAGCTGTGCTTAAGATTATAACTTTTCTTTAATCAATCACCCCAGTTTAGGGCAGCATTACTATCATAACAACCAATGATTTCTATGAAAGATAAAGATTTGATCTACAGCACTACATGTTGTCAGTGAATAAAATATTAAGAATTAATGTGTGACTTCTGAAGCTGGAATAGCCAAGCAATAATAAACATTGAACCAGCCAATATATGAAGACAATCCCTGGGATTCATAAACTTAGTCTACACCAAGTGTAGACTTAGTGTAGCCTTTCTGAGTGAATAGACAGCACAAGCATTGTGGTGGAGATGTTGTTGAATACAGAAAGCGTACACTTAGTGGTAACCTTTTTGAATCCCAAGAAATGTTTAATAAAGTTAAGCATTTTCATTTCAAAAATTACATAAGAACTTCCTCAGCACAAACTCTTTGGTGATTGATGCAAGATTTTCTTGAAGGGTTCATAAGCTTACCAATGCCAAAGGGAAACCCCTATTTCTAATAGGATTTCTAGCAGTGTGTCAAGCTATAAATAAAGAGTACAGATTTAAGTAAGATTATCTACTGCACTAGCAAGTTAACTTTTTCATTCCCTTTATAAGAAAACATTGGTTAAATTCTGCTTCCTAGTTGCAGTGTACACAAGTACACTGTTTTCTCTGATTTGGCTCCTCCCCAAAATGTCCAATTTAAATGTATTGAGTTCTCTAGCATGGGATTTATATTTGCTGATTTCTCCATTGTGGGATTATTTCATTCTTTGTGGTGGAATTCCTCTTTCTCATAACATTTGAAGAAAGGAGTATTTACTCCACATTATCTACGGGTTTATTTTTATGATAAAACTCAACTGTTTGCTTTAATTATCTGATCAGAAAACTGGTTCAGTGAGGCAGAGTTTCTGGTCTTGTGCAGTCTGAGTGTGACACTGGAGCATAGCCTGGTTTGCTTCCCTCCTGCTCCTACCCCCTACCCCCACCAGACA
The DNA here is from genome assembly GCF_019279795.1 of Protopterus annectens. Classification (NCBI taxonomy): domain Eukaryota; kingdom Metazoa; phylum Chordata; order Ceratodontiformes; family Protopteridae; genus Protopterus; species Protopterus annectens. The sequence goes on along the minus strand of NC_056741.1, from coordinate 1,716,304,951 downwards.
ACAACCACCTTATATTTCCTCAATTTGCCCTTAACAATGCAAAACCACTCCAGACTAAACTATCACAACACTAACACCCCAAGATATATATATTTTAAGATCCAACAACTATGGCACACAAACACTAGAAGTTATTATGAAGTTATTATGAAGTAAATAAACCCTCTATCAGTTTAAACTAGGACTGCCTACCTGAACATCAGCACATCTTCCATATAACTCTTCCTCTTACTGCCTTCGGTCTTGTCTTTCTACCCACTACTATTTCAGCTCAGGTTTAGATCCCTGGAGTGTGTGGCTCTGAGGGATTGGAATTTCTTTAAGTGGAGCATGTCCAACAGCTCAGGGTTTGACATGGCCTTGTATGTTAAGCAGAGATTGCCTCTGAGTAGATGATATACCACAGAGTATAGCTGAAGTTTTTTTAGACAGTCAGCATATGGCATCTGCTTTAGGCCTGTGATTGTTTTAGTGAGGTATTTCTGTGGCCTTTCCAGCTGTTGCAGATGTATTGTGAGGTACATACCAAATGGGGCATTATACTCTATAATGGGTCTAATGAGGGATGAGTACAGTGGGACAATGACCTCCTTTTTTCTGGATGAAAAGCCCTTAGTGATGAGGTGTGCCACATAGAAGGATTTCCTGACTGTTGTGGTGATGTGGTTATCGAAAGTGAGACCACTGTCCACCTGTGTCCCTAAGTCTCTCATCACACTTTCGATGTTTAGTGTCCTGCCACCTATGTGGTAATTCATGGGTACATGTTTTTTTCCAAAGGGGATAACTATACATTTCTTGACATTAAGCTTGAGCCCATGGCTCTGGCACCAGGCATCTGTTTCTGTATGGCCCTTTTGTAGAATACCCACATCATTTGGGGATTTAGTAATGGCTCCCAGTTTGCAGTCATCTGCGAACTTTGTTATCCAGAGTCCCTTAGTGTTGGCCTGTACTTCAGAGAAGTAGATGCCAAACAAGAGTGGTCCCAGGACTGAATCCTGAGTTACTCCACTTGTCACTTGTCTGGACCTGGATTTGGAGTCGGCTACTTTTACAGTCTGGGTTCTGTCAGTAAGCCAGTTGGCAACCCATCGAGTGATGTAAAGATTTATGCCAAGCTTAGTAAGTTTATCTATGATTCCATAGTGGGGGATGGTATCGAAGGCCTTGGTGAGGTCCAGATAGGCTGTGTGGACCGCCTCACCCTCGTGCACAGCTCTGGAGACTGATTCAAAGAAGTCAATCAGATTCAGGAGACAAGATCTGCCCTTCACAAACCCAAACTGGGTGGGGTCCAGTGTTTGAAGGTCGCCAATGGCTTTGTTTATAAGTTCCATGATAATGCGTTCCATGCCCTTGTAGATCAGGCTTGTCAGACTGGTGGGACGGTAGTTCCCCGGATCCAAGGTGGATTCTCCCTTGCGGAGCGGGATAACTGTAGCTGTGCGCCACTCAGTGGGCACAAAGCCTGAGGTGAGGCTATGATTAAACATGACACTTAGGTGAGGTGCCAGTTCATTTTGTAGTTCATGTAGTACACAGCCTGGGATTCCATCTGGTCCCATGGATGCTGTATTCTTAGCTTTGGAGAGTGCTGTTTCTACCTGTGTGGCCGTGATTATCGGAATTTGGCAATCTTTTGATACTGAGATGGGCCCTTTAGGGGGTGAGAGGGGGGTGAAGTTGGCACTAAATCGATCTACCAGGATATTGGCAATATTCTTGGGGTCAGTATATTTAATGCCATTCTGTTGTAGCTCAGGGCAGATCTGAGCATTGCCATTTAGATTATTGACATAACTATAGAATGCCTTGTGGTTGTCTTTGGAATCTTTGGCAATTTTGTTTTCGTAACTAGCTTTTGAGGATTTTATGAGGGATCTCAGCTTCTTACTGAGGCTGATGAGGGAGTTTTTGCATCCTGGGATTTTCCTCTTTTCTGCAACAGTTTCTTCCTTCTGTTGTATTGTTTGTTTATAGCAGGGGACCACCAGATTGGCTTCCTTTTTTTGGAGAAGAGCATCTTGGTTCTATTTGGGATGGCACGATTCATACATGAGCAGATGTGCTCATACAGTGCCTTAGTGTAGGATTCTGCAGTCGAACTTCCAGATCCTGTCTGCATGGGTGTTGTGAAGTTTGTCACTTCTGACTTCAGTAGCATGAAGTTGGCTTTGGAGAAGTTTTTTAAGGAGGTTTCCTTACTGGGGGGTGGGGGTGGGATGTGGATGTCAAAGGTGATTTGCTTATGGTCAGACCTGACCAATGAGGGGGTGACCACTGGTGTGGAGCATCTATCTCCCATGTTGGTAATGACCAGGTCTAGAATATTGGAGCCCCTGGAGGGACAATGATTAGTTGATCCAAGGAGTTGGAATTTATGAATTCCAAGAACCGTTGGGAAAAGGAGTTGGCACCTGAGTAGTTTTCCCAATTAATGGCAGGGTAGTTGAAATCACCCAGTATTAGGGTGTCTGGTTGTATCTTAATATTTTCCAGTATGTTTAGAAAGGTGTAGTGAGAATCTTGGGGCATGGTGGGGGATCTGTAGCAAGCTATAATTTGGATTGCAGTCTTACCTAGTGTTAGTTGCACCTGGAGAATTTCAGATGCATTGTGTTGGGCAACTAGCCTGGAGGTGTGAATATCCTTGGTGAATATGGACACTCCTCCAACTTTAGTGTTTCGGTCTTGGTTTTGTGGCTGAAAAGTGTGGTAAGAATTGTAACCTGGTATTGCAGGGGTGCTCTCTAGAGCCTTGAACCAGGTCTCAGGTACTGCACAGATATTGTGTTCTCCATTTTAGGAGTGCCTCGAGAGAGTGCATTTTGAGATTTAGACTTCTAACATTGAGTAGCATTACCTTCAGATTTTACATGCTTGTATCTGTTACGGTGGTGCCTAAAAAAGGCACTATAGGAGTGGCAAGAGCTTTAGCCAGTAACCTGAATCCCAGGGGTGACAGGTGCAGACCATCTCTGGCAAAGCATTGTGGTTTGTTGATCATGTCTTCCCAAGCAGACAAATACTGGATCCCCTTTGAATGACACCAGAAGCTTAGCCAATTGTTGAAGTCAATCATTTTGTTCTTATACTGTGGTATCATTCTGGGCGAAGGCAGGATGCAACTCAGGACTAGGGTCATACCTGCCTGGGTCACATGATCCAAGAGCTCTTCCATGTCTCTTTTCATGTAGTCTAGGGAGGTACGTCTCAAGTCATTCACTCCAGCATGGACAATGACAGAGTCGTATTTGTACTTGTTGTGGATTGACTTGAGTACATGCATTATGTGGCGGATCCTGGTACCTGACAGGCAGCTGACTGATGAGTGGGACATCAGTGTGCCTGACTATAGAGTCACCTATGACTAAAGTGTTGGGTACATTGTCTTGCCTTAGGGACTGTTGTTGGGTGGCACACTGGTGTTGTGAGCTATGTGTCACTTTGGTTGTGACTGGTGTTTGTTTGCATTTCGGCTTTGGAGGTCCTTGTTGCTTGGGCAGACTAATGTTAAGGGCCTCCGCATATGTGGGTTTAGTGTTGCCATGTGTGGGTGTTGATGGTGTGGGTTTTGAAGGGCTATGAGTTGCTTGAGGTGTAATGCAGGTGTTAACCTTCTCCTCTTGACTGTCTAGCACAATCTTGGCTGGAGAGAGCTTTGCTTCCAGTTTGGCTATGTAAGTGCATCTCTCGCAGGTTGTGGTGTTGGGTGGTAGGAGGAAAGGATTGTCTGTGTACATGAGGCAGTTGCCGCATTGCCCCAGTATGCCCAGATTCAGCAGGTGGACAGGAGAAATCACCGGAAGATGACCCTTGGACATGCCTGTTTAGGTGCTTTTTTGTAAAGTTTAAGAGCTGTTTTCCCTTACCTTTGCAAAGTACTTTGCAATTATAGGCTGTTTAATGCCTATGATTAATTTCATCTTATTGACAAGGAAAGCTGAGTGCTTGAATCAGTTCCAGGCTTCCTAGTGCTTTCTAGCAGGTTCTAGAGCGAGTGCTAGTCACAGGGGTTCAGATTTTAGTGCTACTACTGAGAAACCAGCTAGTTCTAAGGGAAAATTTGAAGAGCAGACTTTCTGGCACCTGGAATGGTTAAATTGATCACTTTTTGATGTAATTATTTTAAACAATCCACTCTCCATACTCCCAACTGCCATACATCCCTCCCTTCTCTTTTAGTTACTATTACCCCATCAATTTCTTTATACAAAACTTATCATTTAAATTCCTCCAAGTATATATCTCTCAAAAACATATCTCAGGCTAGCATCAACTGGCCTTGAAACACATCAGTCATCTATCAACTGTTTGCTAGTAACTGGCTTAATGGACCTAAATCATCCAGCTGGAGTTCTTACCAATATGGCCAAACATATACAAGCTACAGTCTTTCCTTTAATTGCTAAGCTATATAAAAACTAAAAAAAAAAAAATTCTAGGCTATAAAAACTAACAAAAATATCTAGTTTACATGTGAGCGTAAGACTTAAAGATAATGCATAACATGCATAACATGCATGGGAACACTGAACACATGTTTACAGTATATCCAGTTATGTAATCTACACAAACACACACACACACACACACACACACACACACACACACACACACACACACACACACACACACACACACACACACACACACACACACACACACACACACACACACACACACACACACACACACACACACACACACACACACACACACACATGGTCCAATTCTCCCTGCTCCACTCTCTCTCACCCCTGCAGACTTCCTTAAAGAATTCCAAGTTCTCCCAGTCTTGCAGCTCTCTCCCGATAGTACACAGGCTTCCACAGCTTGTGTCCTTCCCTTTTTTTCAGATTGATTCCTAAAAATGAAAGTCCAAATCATTCTAATCATTCTCTTCTCACTCAAAATCATCTCAATTTATCAAAAATATATTCATTATTTGCATGCACATTTTTTTAAAAGTATTACCTGAGTATATGGCTGGTCATTTTATTTGCTATGCAACAGAAATTCCTCTAGTGGGTATTAGCTACCCAATGACATCTGGATAGCTCTTTGTGCTACCCTGACCAGCTTCTTAGATGCAGACAATAAATGCTAAAGACTTACAGATTGGTGCATACCTGCAGACTACATTGAAAGAAATGCTGGCGACCAGGCTTGCTATGAAGGCTTGCTTGAAGTGCCACTGCTGAGGAGTCCCTAAGGCTGTAAAAGACCTCACGAGATTCATAAAACTGTGCAAGGTGTGCATTTCTTCAAGGTAGATATCCTGGCCAAACACAGACATGTGGACTCTGTCCCTGTCACACAGCCTTCACCTGATAGGATACATCATACTAAGAAATAAAACATGCTAGTGGGCAGAGTATGCTAAGCAGCTATTTTAAATCATTACTAGCCACTATTGCTTCTACACTGCATGGTGTGTGGTGCATTCTGTCTTTGGAGCAGCTGGATGATACCTTCGGCTGCACATCTCTAGCACATCTAGATGACAGTTATGGCTGCCATTCTTCTGCATATGTAAATAATAACGTCATCTGCCCCTCTCTAGAATATGTGGATGATAGCGCTGGATGACAACTCCAGGTGCTCTTGTGAGATCATGGACTTGGAATTGACCTGCTTCATTTCCTTCCTTTTCTCTGTATTTCAAACAAAATGTTAAAAGCAAAAAAAAAAAAAAAAAAGTCTGATTGAGTCTGATGATCCCATTTTCAGGATGACCTTGGTTTTCCATTTTGTTAGAATTACTCCCTAGTCCGTACACCTTCTTTTCAGAAAGCAATTGTTCTTAACAATGATAGTCAAGGTCCTGTGAACTTTCTTTCAGGGTCTTATTCTTTTAGATCTGCGGTTGTTATTCCAGTTCAAAATGAGGAATTGTTCTCTTTGAAGGTGATGTATATTTTTCACACTGCCAGGGAACTTGACACAAGGAATTTGTGTTTCTCAAATTGGAAGAAATTCCAAATATAATGTGAAGTGACTAATGGTGTTTCAACTATTTTTCCAGTTGGATAGCCCTACTGCTGCACATCCACATCTTGCCTACATGTTGGGTATGTCCCTTTCTCATCTATCCATTGTTGAGCTCTACACATCAAAATCAGTAAGATGGCTAAAATTAAAAACACCGTGGCATATATATTATGTTAAAAAACTGACCAGGGCAGAAAGAGGAAATACATTCAAACACATATTTTGCATTCTGTTCTTCTTGTAATTCCACTCATAAGCCCTGCTGCATTTTATTCTTCTTGTAACTCATTTACATGCTTTGCCACTAGATGAAGCTTTCTATACCTAACAGCTTCAGGCATATATAATGTGTAGGCACATCTATTAAACATACTGGAAATGATATCCACTGCCATAATCATAATCAGATTCATGCAGCACACTCTAGCATCAAGTAGGAATAAGCTCTGAAGGAAGTTAAACATTATCCAGTTTAAGTTCATACCCATCTTGGTGTTAGAAAATGTAATATTGTTATTGTTTACAAGAAACATTTTGTTCTGGGTTTGCGTGTGGCAGAGGAAAATGTTTGTTAAGAATTTAGTAAAATGAAATATGTAATCAGTGTTTGTCACAATAATTTGAATGATATTAAAGAAAATCTTATTTACTTTGATATTAGATTTCATACGGTACTCTCTAATCTTACCATATATATATATATATATATATATATATATATATATATATATATATATATATATATATATATCATGTGTATCACACTGCTAGATGTACCACAGCAAGTGTGCTGTTGATAGGAATTAGCAATTGTAATAAAGAAAAGACTGTACTCAGTTGCGCGCTTATATATATATATATATATATATATATATATATATATATATATATATATATATATATACATACACACACACACACACACACACACACACACACACACACACACGCACACACACGCACACACACACACACATGCACACGCACACATGCACACACACACACACACACACACACACACACACACACACACACACACACACACACACACACACACAAAAGCAGAGGCGGAATACATATTTAATGATCTAAATACATCATTCTCTACTGTATTCTTGCAATGCTGAATCTTGGAAGCATATCTTGAATGCCATATTTTTAATATCCTTGAATGTAAAGCTGAAAATCAATATTTTTTAATATCCTTGGAAATATAGCAAGAAATCAGTGTATTTTTAAATATCCTTGCACAATATAGTCCTGCTACCAGGATAGTAGATTATATTATAGGCTGATGCCTTTTGATATCTCTTCTTCTCATCTACAGAGGTAAAAATGTACACCAATGTTAAAAACTGGATAAAGTAATGATGATGTTACCAGTATATTGTGAGGGGGACGTGAGGCTGTGCCATTAATTATGGCCAGTGACTCTCACGTTTCACCATGCCACGTTACAATGAGTGCTGTAAGATATGACCACGAAAATGAGATAAAGAAATGCTGATAAACTTCTGATGCTTTATCACTTGTACTGCATTTTTACTCCCATGTGTAATATTTCTTCACTGTCTGCATTTCAATTTTCACAAACGGGGATGGCAGTAGCTGAACAATATATTTCTAAAGATAAGTATTTTATAAAGCAGTATCTTTCAACCCTGTGGCACCTTTAGCATATTTTATGTCCCACTTATACTGCTGGCTAGAAAAAAGTCCAGTTTAGCATTTTCAAGTACTG
>NC_056741.1:1716179713-1716294713 GCF_019279795.1 Protopterus annectens | reverse complement strand
GATGAACTTTGTTTTGTGTGAATGAGTACATTTTGTCTATAAGCCATTGCTTGCAAAAGTGCTGTCCACTGCAGGAACAAGCAAACATGGCTCCTAGCTATATGTGTCCAGTGCATGACAAAATACTGCTTAGTGTGTGCAATCAGTCTTAAGTGGATAGCAGTGCAAACCTCAGAAATTTAATCAGGACAAGGTTATTTCCTCACAGGCAGTTTGCTTCAGTCTTTCTGGTGAAACTGACTGCAAATTTTGCACGTAATGAGACTTCAGGTTGTACAAATGTTACAGTGCATAACATGACATTTGGTCAACTCATTTTTTACTACTTGTACCAGCCCATAACTTAACAATTAGTGTAAGAGTATGGGTTGATGTTAGAAATGAGGTTTTGGCTTTCATACAGGCTTACGTAGTATTGTATTCTTAGCATTGCACAATTTTATTCTTGTCACTTCATGTTTTCATCTTGTGTATGCTGTATGAGTGGTCATATTATTGACCCTAAGCTGAGACTGAAATTGGTCAGAACTGATCAGTGCTGTACCCTGGTTAACAAAGTCAACCAATCAATAAATAAATAAATAAATAACCATCGGATTTACAATGGAATTAGGGATAAAATACAAATGAAGTTTGGGATAAGTTTAGGTTTGTGTTAAGGGGTAGGTTTTGGATAAGGGTTTAATTTGGGGTATATTGTCAAGTATTTTGGTGAAGTTTATATCCAACAAAAAAGTGATGTATACATCAATGTATTCTGCACGTGTTGAAACTGTATTAAGTAAATAGATTTTTGAATATTTTTTTTAATGGTTTGCTCTTATTTATGTTGTCCTTTATGAGTCAGTCAGATAGAGAGGTAGGTGGATGCATATTATGGTATGGTAAAGCGCCCACAGTGGCACATATTTTTCATATCACGACTTTACAATCAACACAAAGTATTTATCACCAGCTCACCACTCTGTTATATCACCAGTGGCCAGATATAGTTCAAATAGCTGACAACAGTGCCTACATTTTACTACTACCTGTAATCATAAGCAATATATATATATATATACATATATATATATATATGAGCTTTCCTGACCCTAAATCTAAATTTGAAAAGTTACATAAAGTGCTACATTCATAAATAAAACAAACAAAAATGAAAATATATAATAAAACCAATAGAAATCATGAGTGCAAAAAACATCCTTTACACAGAGAAATATGAACTAAAATCACCTGAAAATAACAGTACTAACACTTGCAAATGCACAGAAAATAACAGAAAAATATATTATCACATATTTCATTAATAATAGAAGTTAAAATAAAAATACTCGCCTAATCCCTATATTAATTCACACAAAATTATTTCCATAATGGGCTACATACCAGATGAAAAATTTTAGGTCACACAGGAAAAAACTGAGCCACCCATTTCAACATACACATTTCCAAAAATTGGAAGAAGGAGCCTGCAGTAATGATAGAAGCTGAAAGGTACTGAATTAGGTAGTGCTGAGACCAGATTTACTAGAACAGGCATAAAAATTGCACACCTGGCCTGCAAAGATTAGTAGTAATATAAATGGCCCAGACTGCCTCATATGGAGGAGACTGCTAATATCATTAAAAAAAGCTCTCTCTCAAAAGCTTTTATACACCAGCCATATAAATGGTTGTAAACAGGAAAAGCCCTTCTTAAGGAGGCAGTGAATGAGATGCCTGCCCAAAACCAGACAATGCTAAAATCCTGATGGTGCTATTAGAGTTAGAGCATTTACACAACATCAATATGAAGACATTAAAGGTGATCTAACTCAGTAATCACATACTTTAGAAGAGGAAGATGACAGAGTGTGAATACCAAATTAAAGAATCAGAGGTGAGAAATCAATGCTTATACAAATACATGCACTTTTCTTTAGGATAGATGTTCTTGAAAACAGAAGTTGGCACTCAAGTATATTAATACTCTGCATACTGAAAGGCATGCAGGGATACTACATAATCCCCTTTCTGGTTAAATGCTACCAACATCCCCTGTTAAAAGTTGTTTTAACAGGGGTTCCTATCAGCAGACCGAAGACGCATGTTTTCAAATGCGTCTTGGTCGAACTGACAAAACCGAAACTGCAAAATATTGAAGCGGCATGTAAGCAAATTCTTTCCCTGAGAAAGAATTTGCTTGGCTGCTTCGGTACTTTGCCATTTTCGGCACTGTAGTGCGGTCTTGGAGTTGATATATATATATATATATATATATATATATATATATATATATATATATATATATATATATATATAAGTAGGGGGTGGGGGGCACAGCATATTCGGGGGGTTTAATGTGCCTTCCTTTTTTTTTTTTTTTTTTTTTTTTTGGAAAATAAATCGCTGTTCTGGCAGTTTAGTTTTGTAAGCTTTCGCTTATATGGGGTTGATTAATCACCATTCACTTACCTAAGCATTCAGTGATCTAATATAGACCCTTTTAACAGTTATAGCTACTGAAGACCCACTGTTCTTTTCCACCAAATTCACTAGAAACACCAAAAATGTTCAAACCAATTATAATAAAGATTTTGTCATGCATTCAGGGGACATTTTACTTGTTACATTGATGTGGAACTGAAATCACTCTAAATACTTGCTAGAAAAACAGACAACTGAAGCCATTGCCAGTAACTCTAAGGAAACACCAGCTGAAGTATGAGGTTGGTTATACCAGTGCTCTCTGCAGTCAGTAATTATTGGGACTTGTTCTAGAGATAATCCAACACATGGCAAATTCAATGGCATGAATGTGGGATGGTTATCTTCCTATTTCTTTTTATAAGGCAAATTGTTACACAGTGTGAGAGGTATATGACCCATGAACCATAACACCAGAAGATTTAGTTCTCACACAAGATAAACAAGCAATGTTAAGGAGCATTCCCAGTCTCCATCCATTTAACTGCAACAAAATAATGACAGGTGTGGGATCCACTATCTCAACACTCACGCAGGATTTTGAGTCCATGTTTGAAAAGATATTAGAGAGATAATAAAGGACACATCTAAGAAAAGATATTACAACATGAGTGAAGAACAAATAAAGTGGTTAACTGAATCTAATGCATGACAAGTCAATGTAAATTATGAAAGCTGGTAGGGGGGTAGTCACGGTGATTATGGACCATTCTGATTATGTACTTAGAATTCAGTGTATGATATTAAAAGATGATTTTTATAAGCAAGGCAGATACAGCTTGCATTCCTTTATAATCTTCTACTTACAGTAGGTAGGCTGATGGTTCTCTAATACTCTTTGATATCCCCAAACATTCCCAGAGACAGCTGTCTCCAAATGCTTTACATACCTGAATAACATCCCTCTCAAATATATACATGAGACACTCTCCACATTCAGATATTTTCATCTTTCAAAACAGAGTAAATTTTCATGGCAGCAGATGCTTTTGGTACTCTTTCCAATTTACTTATGTTTGTTTTCATATAAATTTTCCATATTGATATTTCATACTCCAGTTTGGGTTTCATATAACTTACAAACAATGATTTCATTATTTCTGATTTCCCAGGTTTTATACACCTTTTCATACATTCTATAGTTTTATAACTATCATTAACTAATTGGTTGATATGAATAGACAAACTCAAAGCTGAATCTACCCATATACCCTTGTTCTTAAACAAATCTGGAGTTTCCATTACTGTGTGCTGTATAAGGCACTCACCATTCAATTTATGTTTCCCAAATCTCATATGCTTAGTTTTTGAGGTATTTATCAGGATATTATTCTCCTGTGCCCAAATTGTCAATTTAGTCAAGTTTTTTTGCAGACATGCTCTATCTTTAACAGATGTATTCAGTTTATCCAGTTCCAAGTCATCTGCATACAGACTGTAGAACACCTCAGATGAAAAAGATAGATCTGAAAGATGCAGCCTAACCAAGTTTGGGACAAGGACAGGACTGTGGGACACCATGACTGTAACTCCGCATTTCACCTTTCCAATTGTTGTATGATACACCCCATGCCCTATTTGTAAGATACAGATATGCATCCTATTATGATTACATCAGTACCAGGGTGTTTTAATTAAGTCATCAATATTTTTTGTATGGCCCTATCAATATCTGAAGTTAAGTCAACACAACTTACATTAAAGCATATTTTCATTTATAGCTATTATATTATTATGGGCGGCCATGGTGGTGCAGCGGTTAGCGTTGTCACCTCACAGCAAGAGGTTCTCCAGTTCAATTCTCGGCTGGGGTGCCTTCTGTGCGGAGTCTGCATGTCCTCCCTGTGGTCACGTGGGTTTCCTCCGGGTGCTCCGGTTTCCTCCCACATCCCAAAGACATGCTGTAGGTGGATTAGACACTCTAAATTGGCCCTAGGTGTGAGTGTGTGCATGTGTGTGCCTTCTGTGGAAGGTTGGGCACCGGGCTGGCAACTCGACACTGTAAAACTCCACTGCCAATCTTGAGCGGATAGATGATCCGCTGTGGTGACCCCTAACTGGGAAAAGCCGAAAGAAGAAGAAGAAGCTATTATATTATTATAGAACATCAAGTTACGGATGGTTATAGATTTTTAACATATGCATGCTGATATAATTTATTCAAATAACATTTTTCATTATTTTTCTACAACAAGAAAGTAAATCAATGGATCTATATGAATCTGGATTTGTACTTTTTTCCTTTCCCTTAAATATGAGTTTAACAAATGCATGTCTCCAGTCTTAAGGACTCTCCCAAAACATAAATGACCTAGTAAATAACAGCTATAATGGTATTGTAGGTTCATGCTGGATTTCTTAGATCATTAGTACTAATGCTATCTTCCCCTGGTGCTTTGTTTGGGTCCAGTTTGCATACTTGTTTAATCTAATTTAATTTCAGTATCTGAAGATACCTTGGTTTCTAGGAGAGTATATCATCCCCCTTTGGGAAACCAAAATGTTTTGCATAAGATTTTGTAAATATATCTATGATCTGTTGTGTTGAAGTAAAAAATTTAGAACCTACACACAGTTTATCTATTTGTATATTTTTACTCTTACCATATCTTATGTATCTATAAGAAGGTTTCCCATTAATCTCAATATCCTTAACTCAATTTTCATTTTTTTTTCTTTATCTTGTCTCATTCCATGTTCAATTTGTCTGTGCAGCTTGTTTATTTCAGTTTTCCAACTTGTAGTTCAACCTCATTTCCATGTCTTTTATTTGTATCTCTTATCTTAATTAAATGTCTTGATCTTGTGGAAATATATCTTCCTGATCCTGAGGTTAGATTGTTTTTGCACTCAAAAAATTTCCTTTTACAACTTACCACATTCCTTCTGCAGTCTTTCCACTGAATGCATTAGTCCAATCGTTTTTACATATTAACTGTTTTTTTACATAGTGGCTGTTTTTCTTCTGTGTAGTCTGTCACAGAATTCAGTATGGCAGAATTATCTGACAGTAATTTAACCTTTATAACTCCATGATCACTGCACATCAATGGTGGTAAAACTCAACAGGAAGTAATAGTAATTTCCTTAGGAATACAAACAACGTCCACTATGTTCTGTTGCTGGTAGTTTTTTTCTTTTTAATCTGCAGCAATTGTTCCTGAACATACATTGTAAATCGTTTCCTTAAATGTTATTCCAGTCTGTTTCTGACAAATTTAAGTCCTCAGTCACTACTATTGCAAATATCTCTAGGTCATTAGTATGCAACTTTTGTGTTCTATACACTCCAAAATGTGTTATCTGTTCTGGGGTTGTCCTTATTGTCACAGTTATACAATCTACAGTTTTGTTATCATCGAAGATCATTGAACATGTAATAATCACAGGTCTCATAATCTTTAATCACCATTGTAACTACTCCACCTGAATTTTAGTAGAATATCTGTTACAGTAAAAACATTTATACCCTGAAAGAACTGACTTCCAGGCATTGTCCTTTAACAATGTTTTACAAACAGTAACAACATCAATCATGCAGGAATGTAGAACAATTTCCAATAAGAAAATATTGTTAATAGGTTCATAGGTTCATAGGATGATACTAGGCTATTGGCCCAGAGGCCATTATAAGCCTAGCCAAGAATTATGCCCATGTCCCCTCAAAGTCAGCCTCTGTTTCCCCCTGTCCAGCAGGGGTGCTGGTGGGATCCCAGGGATATATTTTCTGTTTCCCATCCAGTTGTCCAGGTTCCTCTAAAGAAGGATACTGAGGTGCTCTGTTTGACATAGAGAGGGAATCTATTACACAGATGGGGGAGCCTTTGGGACACAGATCTATCCTGCCAGTAAGTTCTATTAATTTCACAGACTAGGTTGAGGCCTTGCATGTGGGTTGCGCAAGTGGAGTTTGATATACAGATATGCAGCAAGGCTGGGTCTGAGATGGCCTTGTATGTCAGACACAGGTCGCCTCTGAGCAGTCTGTATGAGATTGAGTAGAGAGACAGGACTTTTAGCCTATCTGTATAGGATAGGTGTTTGAGACCCTGGAATTTCCTGGACAGGAAACTCTGTGGTCTCTAAAACTGCTGCATGTACTTGGCAAGGTACATGCCAAAGGGTGCATTGTACTTGATAATGGGTCTGATAAGGGAGGAGTACAGGGATGTTATGACCTCCTTGTTCCTAGATGAAATATCCTTACTTATAAGGTGGACCATGTAAAAATCCTTCTGTATTACGGAGACAATGTGGTGGTAAAAAGTCAGGTTGCTATCAGCCTGGGTTCCCAAGTCTCTCACAACTGATTGCATGCTTATTAAGTTATCAATGTGATAATTAGTAGGGACACCATTTTTCCCAAAGGGGATAATGATGCATTTCTTGCCATTCAGTTTGAAGCCATGCTTCTGTCACCAGTCATTAGTTTCGGTAAGGCCCTATTGGAGGATGTTTACATCACTAGGGGAATTTAAGTCAGCACCCAGCTTGCAGTCATCTGCAAACTTGGTCAGCCACAGAACACTGGTTTTGACTTGCACCTCAAAAAAGTTTACCTCAAACAGTAGAGGCCCCAAGACCGATCCTTGGGGTATATCATTCACTACTGGTTTATTACTAGAGGTGGCTTCTCCTATTTTGACAGAGTGGGTTCTATTAGTGAGCCAGTTAGCTATCCAACTGGTAATATATGGGTTGATGTCTAGCTGAGAGAGTTTATCCTTTATGCCTGAGTGGGGAATAGTGTTGAAGGCTTAGGCTAGGTCAAGGTAGGCAGTGTGCACCATCTTCCCCTCATCCATGGCTTTGGTGACTGTTTCAAAGAAGTCAACCAAGCTTAACAGCCATGATCTCCCTTTGACAAAACCAAACTGTGTGGGGTCAAGTGTTTGGAGGTTGAAAATGTCCTTGCTTATAAGGTCCATGATAATGTGTTCCACGGCCTTACAGATCAGACTAGTTAGGCTAATGGGCCGACAATTGCCTGGGTCAGTGGATGCTCCACCTTTGTGTTGAGGGATGATAGTGGCTGTCCTCCATTTGGCTGGGATGAAGACTGTGCTCAGGCTTGTTGAATAGGGTGCCTAATGTAGATGAGAGCTCATGCCTGAGTTTGTGTAGGACACAACCAGGGATGTTGTCAGGTCCCATGGACACTGTATTTATTTGCCTTTGTGAGGACATTAAAGACCTGCTCCCTGGTGATGAGGAGAGGTTGTCAGGTGATGGGGATGTCCTGGTTTACTGATGGGGAGACTGGGGGTGAAGTTTTCACTGAGCCTGTCTGCCAGCAGGTTTGCTATATCTACGGCTTTTGTGTATGTGGTGTTCTTGACCACTAGCTCAGAGCAGATTTGGGTGTTACCTTTGAGACTGCAGACGTATGTGAAGAAGGCCTTGTGATTGTCCTTAGTGGATGTGGACAATTTGGACTCACAGTTAGCCTTAGAGGATTTCACCAGTGACATTATTTGCTCGTTCAGACAAAGAAGAGATTACTTCCAACTTGGCACCTGCTCCTTCTTGGTCCTAGACAGCAATTTTTTCCTTTTATTATAGAGTTATTACTACTGTCCACCAGACAGGTTTACTCTTTCTTGAGAAAGATGATTTGGTCCTGTCAGGTATTCCTGAGTCCATACAGCTATGTAGGTGCTCATATAGTTTTTTGGTGTAGGCTTGGAAATTAGTGCTAGCTCCAACTGAAGGGACAGTGGCTGTGAAGCTGCTTATACCTGCTCTCAGAGCAATGTAGTCAGCTTTGGAAAAGTTTTTTTGTTTGACCCTGACAAGGGGGGGTGGGGGTCAGGGGAGATGGTGTCTTCAAACGTGATCGTTTTATGGTCAGATCTTACCAATGAGGATGACAGTGTAGGGGTACTACAGTGGCTACTCATGTTGGTTAGTACCAGATCCAGGATATTTTCACCTCTCATGGGTGTTGACCAGCTGATCTAATGCTTTGGCACTGACACAGTTGAGGACTCTCTGGGCATTCATGTTTGGGCTAGAGTAGGTCTTCCACTCTGTGGTCCTATCTTTAGCAACCAGCACAAATAACATCAACTTTTGCTGTCTGTGAATTGCTAAATTTCTGATCTGGCAAAAGTTGTGTTTTATGTTAGTCAAATATTACAATATATCTGCTTCAAAAATTCACTTCCCTTGCCTTGACAAGTGTACTCCAACCTATGTAAATGCATGTGTGCCCAAAATCAAGCTTAGATGTACCACACTGTTCTACTTTTTGAAACAGGATATTTTTTTCATGTAGATATTTGCCCAAAGTGTCTCTTCATTAACCCTGACCTGATTCTCCCTTCTATATGTGACTTGTGAAAAATACGTCCTGCACAGAGCATGCTGTTTAACAGGGCTGTAAGTTCTCTATTAATAGGAAATCCTTGATAATAAGATTATTTGTAACAACATAAATAAAAACAGTTCCATATTTCCTTACATTAAGGCATTCTAAGGACCCACTCACATCCTGAATTTGTGCTCCTGGCCAGCATAACACTCTTTTATGCTACTCTTCAACATTTTCAAGCATAATGTCATTCTAATGATTATTCTCTTTGCATGACAAGTCCAAAGCAAGAAAGTTGATATCTTGTCATCTGACCATCCAGGGAAGGTTTTATCTCTTTGAAAGCCAATTGATTTTTTCCCAAACAATCTGTATAAAATGCTGCTATTTCTGCTGCTTGTAATCAAGAGGTATGTTATCTTTCTATACAAGCTGACTGATTCCAAAGAAATAAGATTAGTAATGCAGACAAGTACTGCAAGAGAATAATGGAGAAGCATTAGCCCGTAAGACAGAAAGCAAATTGTACTGATCATGAAGGCTTTACTACTTGATTCTAAACCACAATTGTTTTAATAAAACTTTGACTGCTGTGTCTCTGCAAATAAAAATGTATAAAACTTGGTTTCCAATATCTCTGATGATTCTATGCTTCAAGAGGGGCTCTTGGTTTGAAAAGATACATTCTTGGAAAGAGGTTATTCGACAAATATTTTATTGAAATATTGTTAAAGAAGCTATGGATGCACAACACCCTTTGTACCTTCCAATTTTATTATAGAATTGTACACAAAATATAGTATAATTATTTCAATAGAGGGCAAAGGGTATTAAAAAGCACTTTTGTAGTTAGATTTTCAGGTTAATTAAGTTAGTTTTAAGAAATGCTGGAAAATCGGAAATTGGTGACATGCATTAATTAAAATGCCTGAAATGTAAAATAACAAAATGACCAAAGACTTTTTGTGGGGGGTAGTGTCTTCCTGCATCTTTGTATGTGTACCCTTTCAAATCAGTTGCTAGCTATATGCACTAATCCAAAATCAAGGAAAAATGAAGAAAGGGAAATAGTTAATGTACTGTAATAATGATTGCTTACTTTCAGACATATGCTATCTTTTATGACTGTGACTCAGTTACTGAGGGCCTTCTAAATGGCCATACAGTGCTCACAGCAGACCATCAGTTTACTAAGTCTGTGACAGAAATACCAATCCCTAGAGTGTCAGTAAGTATGAATATTGATGAAAACACAAAATTCATAAAACACACACACACACCCACCCATGTACATGATATGTCTGCAGGAGCAGGCCCTCCACACTATATGGATGTAGATGGCTATGTCTCCACTCTCCATGCCTGCAATGCTATATACTACTTACCTGGAGGTGACGCATCCTCAGACATGAAGACAATATTCCTCTTATCCTTACATTGCATTCATTTCTGTGGTCATGCAAACTCAGAGTGAGGATAATAACAATCAGGAGTGCGAAGGACTCAGATGTACACCATTTATGTTTTATTATTTGTATTTATTTATGGTCTTCTGCTGTTAAATAGACCACAAGCTAGTACTGATTTGTTTTCACTTTGATCTCTCCCTTCTGATGAACCTTCATTCCTCTCTGACCAGTACTGACATGCTAGGATCACAGAAAAACAAAAGTAGCAGTACCATCTTTCATAGAAGGGAAACAAAAAAAGACGGAGTGAAAGAACACACCAGGATGAAGCAGTTGCAGCATCGTTCATTCCTGTAGGAGAGATTGTATATGTTCTGTCACATTTCACATGGTTAGGGCATGCAGTGGCATAAAGGATCACATGCACATTGTTGCACATGACACGTTAAGACACATGTTCCACCACTCCTACACACACATTTGTGTCTGGGGCACTGTACATTATCGAATCTGCAATAGAAGGGAATATAGAGTCAGGAACAGTCCCCCCCAACTAATTTAGGGAGGTGGCTGTTGGAGTTTTAGGCCAACCCCTTGCCCATCCATCTGACTTTCTAGATTGCAAGTTGATCCGAAGTTGAATAGTCAAAATGAATAAGATACTTTTCTCTACTCTGATTGGAATTTGGAGTTTCTAATACCGTCTTTCCAGGCTTGATAGTTGTTGCTGTAGCACTTACCAAGGGGAGAAAATGCTGAGAGAATAAAGGAGCCACTTTTGAGATTTTAAGTATTTTCTTCTGATTTTTTTGTTTAAAATTACTGTTTTGCCGCCTACTTTTCGGCGTTTTCCGGCTTGCTAAAGTTGATATCTGTATTAGAAACAGTATTTAGAATACATCTAGAGCCTGTTTACTGCATTTCCTGTGTTGCACTTAATTTAAAATCAGTTTTCTTAAAAGTGTATTTTACCTGACTCTGGCCTAGCACTCAAGTGTGGGGTCATTTATTGCACTGTTCTGACTATTTTGTTACTTGTGTATCTCTGCTACCTTTAAACTAAAACAAAAAAAAATCTTGCTTTTTTCCCACTTTCTGAAATTTAAGAAAGTTCAGTTACAGGTTTGCTGTTCTGAACTGTTTGTAAGTTTCTTGGAGGCCAGTGCTTGCTTGGGCTAAAGGGAAGTCTCTGTGGTCACCACTAGCAGTGGTTAACACTGAGCAGCCTGCCTGTCCCTGTAGGAGTGGTTACTACCTAGAAGCTGTAGTTTTATTGGCCATTTTGGGTCAATTCCAAACTCCTTGATCTCTCTCTCTTAAAACCCTGCTGCCTCATGGTTTTGGCATCATTCCAGTCTTCATAGTTCTTGCTGAAGCACCTACCAAGGGGAGAAAATGCTGAGGGAAGAAAGGAGCCACTTTTTAGATGTTAAGTATTTTCTTCTGATTTTTTGTTTAAAATTACTGCTTTGCCGCCTATTTTTTGGCATTTTCCGGCTTCCTAAAGTTGATATCTGTATTAGAAACAGTATTTAGAACACATCTAGACCCTGTTTACTGCATTTCCTGTGTTGCACTTAATTTGAAATCATTTTTCTTAAAATTGCATTTTACCTGTCTCTGGCCTAGCACTCAAGTGTGGGGTCATTTATTGCACTGTTATGACTATTTTGCTACTTGTGTATCTCTGCTACCTTTAAACTAAAACAAAAAAATCCCCCAAAAAATCTTGCTTTTTTCCCACTTTCTGAAATTTAAGAAAGTTCAGTTACAGATTTGCTGTTCTGAACTGTTTGTAAGTTTCTTGGAGGCCAGTGCTTGCTTGGGCTAAAGGGAAGTCTCTGTGTTCACCAGTGGCAGTGTTTAACACAGAGCAGCCTGCCTGTCCCTGTAGGAGTGGTTACTACCTAGAAGCTGTAGTTTTATTGGCCATTTTGGGTCAATTCCAAACTCTTTGATCTCTCTCTCTTAAAACCCTGCAACTCTTTTTTGCACGGTCTTGCACACAGAGCAGCGTCGGGCAGAGCCTAAACAGGTTTAAACTGTTACTGGCTACACAAAGTCTGCTCTTCACTTTTTACCTTAGAACTGCTCTAAATCTCAAAATAAGCACTCTATTTTTATTCTAAAGCCCTGCACTTGCTCGTGCAAGTAATCTCATAGGTAAACACTAATAAACTTAAGCACTACATCCTCTTATACACCTTTTAAGCACTTTCTCCCTATTGGTTCTTTCAAATCAGTCAATAAGTAGTTCCATATATTATTCAGGCATGTCCAAAGGTCATTTTCGGGTTTACTTTCCAGTCCAGCTGGTGAATCTGGGAATCTTGAGGCAATGTTACAACTGCCTTATGTATACAGACCACCCTCTCCTCCTCCCAACAAGCTCAAATATATGTGATAGTTGCAACTATATAGCCAAACTGGTGGCTAAGCTCTCTCAACCCAGTACTGGCACAGCCTGTCAGGAGGAGAAGGTAACCACACACACCACAAATCCAGTCTCACATAGACCTATTGCATCAGCAAACCAAACACATAAACACACAAAAACATACTCGGAGGCTCTAAATAAAAATCTGCCTAAGTAGCAGAGACCTCCAAACAGACATCCAAGCAACCTCTACCATGAAACAATACCCACATAGCACATAACTCACAAAGTCAGTGTGCCACACAGTCACAGCCCTTAAGGCTAAACAACACACCTAATACACTTGTAATAGGTGGTTCTATTGTCAGACACACTGATATCCCACTCACCAGGCTGAACAAGGAGAAGGTCACTGTAAGCTGCCTTGTCGGGTGCCAGGATCTGCCACATAACACAAGCACTCCAGTCACTCTACAGCAGGTACAAATATGACTCAGTCATTGTCCATGCTGGTGTGAATGACCTGAGACGTACCTCCCTGGACTACATGAAAAAAGACATAGAGGAGCTCTTTGATCATGTAGCCCAGGCCGGTATGACCCTGACCTTGAGTAGCATCTTACCCTCACCAAGAATGATACCACAGTATAAAGACAAAATGATCAATTTTAACAATTAGCTAAAGTATTGGTGTCATTTAAAGGGGATCCAGTGTCTGTCAGCCTGGGATGATATGCTCAACAAGCCACGTTGCTTCTCTATGGACGGATTGCACCTGTCACCCCCGGGTTTTCGAATACTGGCAAAGGCTCTTGCCTCCCCCATAGTGCCTTTTTTAGGCAAGGCTCAAAAGACAAACCCACCTCCATAGACAACACAAAGAAAAAAAAACTAAGGGCAATGCTGCTCAACGCCAGAAGTCTAAACCTCAACATGCATGCACTCAAGACTCTCCTCAGTATGGAGAATATAGATATCTGTGCAGTAACAGAAACCTGGTTCAAGGCTCCGGAGAGCACCCCAGCACTAACAGGTTATAATTTATACCATGATTTCCAGCCCCAAAACTCAGACCGAACCACAAAAGGAGGGGGAGTATCCATATTTATCAAAGATACCCACACTTCCAGGTTAGTGGCACTGCACGAAGCATTGGAGACCATCCATGTGCAACTAACAGTGGGCAAGACTGCCTTTCAGTTTGTAGCCTCCTACAGACCACTCTCCCAAACACAGGAAGAACACTGGAGAATGTGAAGGTCTCTCCAAACACCATTATACTGGGTGACTTCAACTACCCAAACATTGATTGGGAAAACTACTCAAGCCCAAACACCCTCGCCCAACGGTTCCTAGAATTTATAAACTCAAATGCTATGGAACAACTGGTCACCACTCCCACAAGAGGGGAAAACATATTGGATCTGGTCATCACCAACATGGGGTCTCTATGTTCCACACCAGAGGTATACCCCTCATTGGTAAGATCAGACCATAAACTAATCTCACTGGACATCCATATTCCATCCCCACCCCTAGCCAAGGAAACCACGGTGAAGAACTTCTCAAAAGCAAACTTCACACTTCTCAAAACTGAGGTGGAATCCTTCAAATCCCCCGGGCCAGTGGAAAATATGGCCCAAAATGCAGAATCCTTTACAAAAGCATTCTATGGACACCTACAGGAATGCATGGAGCATGCTATCCCAAATAAAACCAAGACTCACTCCTCCAAAGGCAGGAGACCTGTCTGGTGGACCCTGGCCATAAATAAGCTATACAATAGAAGGAGAAAGCTACTACATGATAGAGCAAAATCCCAAAAAGGGAAAGCGTCTCTGATCAGTACTAGCAAGAAACTATGATACCTCATAAAATCATTTAAGGCCAGCTTTGAAAGAAAAATTGCACAAGACACTAAAGATAATCACAAGGCCTTCTTTAGTTATGTCAGAAACCTGGGAGGCAACTCCCAGATATGTTCTAAGTTAGTGCAAAATGACAAAAAATACACTGAACCCACAGACATTGCCAACATCCTGGCAGACAGGTTCAGTGCAAAATTCTCCCCCCCTTCCCCCCTAAAAGAGCAAATGTCTATCCCAACAGAGTGTAGCCTCCCTGACATCACAGATGCACAGGTGAGAGCTGCCCTCTCCAAAGCAAAAAACACAGCATCAATGGGGCCGGACGGTGTCATGGGCTGCATCTTACACGAGCTCCAAGAAGAACTGAACCCTCACATAAAGTCACTGTTCAGTCTCAGCCTTACTACAGGATATGTACACAAGGAATGGCATACAGCAACAGTGGTCCCACTCTACAAAGGTGGTGCCACAACAGACCTCGGAAACTATCGCCCTATAAGCCTGACTAGCCTGGTCTGCAAAGCTATGGAGCGTATCATCATGGAAATCATAAACAAAGACATTGGGAACCTACAGACACTGGATCCTACCCAATTCGGCTTTGTTAAGGGCAGATCATGCCTCTTTAACCTGGTCGACTTTTATGAAACAGTTACCAAAGCCATAAATGAAGAGAAGGTAGTCTACAAAGCCTACCTGGACTTCGCAAAAACCTTCGACACAATACCCCACTCAGGCATCATAAATAAGCTCACCAGCTTAAATATCAACCCCTGTGTCACAAGATGGGTTGCAAACTGGCTCAGGGATAGAACCCACATGGTCAGAATAGCAGGTGCCATGTCAGACTCTAAACCAGTTACAAGTGGCGTCCCACAAGGCTCAGTCCTGGGACCTCTCTTGTTCGGTATATATTTCTCAGAGGTATAGGCAAACATGGGTGGACTATGGCTTAGCAAGTTCGCAGATGACTGCAAACTGGGTGCCGTAATCAACTCTCTGGCTGACACAAGCATCCTCCAAAAGGGTCTCACAGAGACGGATAACTGGTGCCAGAGCATTGGCCTAAAGCTAAATGCCAAAAAGTGCATAGTCATTCCCTTTGGAAAAAACAAAGTACCCACAAATTACCACATAGGTGGTAATCCATTAAGTACGGAAGAAGTAATTAGGGACTTGGGGACCCAAGTAGATAGCAATCTCTCCTTTGACAATCACGTTGCCAAAGTGGTTAGAAAGACCTTCTATATAGCCCACCTTATCATGAAAGGATTCACATCTAGATCAAGGGAGGTCATTGTGCCCCTCTATTCATCACTTATCAGGTCCATAATTGAATACAATGCCCTATTTGGGATGTACCTTACCCGACACCTGCAGCAACTGGAAAGACCCCAAAAGTACCTCACCAAGAGGATCAAGGGGCTCAAACAGATGCCCTATGCAGCTCGGCTAAAGAAACTCCAGCTCTACTCAGTTGCGTACCGCCTAGTCAGAGGCGATCTGTGTCTGACGTATAAAGCCATGTCCAACCCAGAATTAATGGACATGCTTCACCTCAGGAAATCCAAATCCCTTAGAGCTACATGCTCCAGGAACTTGAAACTCAGCACAGAAATAAATAGGACATGCTAGAGGTATAGATTCATATCCCAGAGGCTCCCCTCACTCTGGAACAAAATCCCAATCCATGTTAGGCAGAGCACCTCACTGACTCTCTTCAAGAGAAATCTTGACGAGTGGATGGGAGATCATAAGTTTACCCCTGGGATCTCTTCTCTGTCCCTGCTTGACAGAGGTACAGTAAACTAACCTTAAAAGGGATACCTTCTGTGACCTACTATACAGAGGCACAGTCAACTAATCTAAAAGGGTGGCGAAAGCCAAACACACTCTGGCTAGGCTTATAAATGCCCTAGGGCAGATAGCCTAGTATCAACTTATGAACCTATGAACCTAATCTATATCTATCCATCTATCTATTTGTCTGTATATTCAGAAAGAGACAGAAAGATCATACACATCTATACACCTGTATTATACTGATCTCAGAATAAGCATCTGTCATATGAGTAATTGCCATGTTAGCAAGCTGGCATATGTCATTTGACTCCATCCTTTCCAACATCAACTAACTATTCAGAATTTTTTTTAGTTCTTATAGGTTTCTAGTCTGCCCCGCTATGAAGATAGTCTGCAAATGTAACCACTAATACATATTGCCAGACAGATTTGTGGCCCTTTTTAAACTACTTAGTTCAACAGGAAGAGACAATTAAAATGCAGTTCTTCTTGGATGCTCTTGTGATAAGCACTTCATCATCTATACAATGTAATGAATCGGGGGTGGAAGAGGCAAGATGGTGCAATAACAACTAATGAGACATTTCAAAATTTTAAACATTGTAAACAGAATCACACACTCTAATATGACTCGTATTCAACATTATATATGTTGATTGACCACAGCAATGAGTAAGCCCATTGCAAATCTAGCATTTTTCTCAATAATAAGTCTAGTGGAGTGTAGGTATGAAAACAACAGCTACAGGTCCTATGTTAAGCTAGTGTGTGGATAAAAGAAACCAAAGTACCAAACAGGGTGAAAGATACATTTCTACCCTCGCAAAGGTACATAAAACACACATACACAGTGAGGTGTCAAAATCATTAAAAAAAATATTCAAAGCTCACTGCTGCAACATCAGCTTTCTGCAGGCATCCTCACACAAATTGGAAGATGGTTGCATACTCCTGGATCATGAAAAGAAAATAAATATACAAACTGCATTTATCATAATATACTGTCACATGATCCTGTACATATGCAATGCATTGTGTAGTCCTCCTCAGCTACAGAAAATGGTGAGCAGGAAGAAATTTGGAGCTACAATACTTTTATTTAAAAAGTTAAGCAATTGCTTTTTCTGATAATAGCATTGCAATATAGCAATAATCTGCCCCTATGTATGAGTGATGTTGGTTTGCTCACTACTGGCTTACTAATTCAGTCACTCAGGCTACTCCCTAATAAAGAAATCATGCCAGTTTTGGGTAAATATGGCATCACCCACATTACTTGAATATTATTGCCAAGCTATTGCACAGTACTTTTCAGGGGTGCAAGTATATTGACTTTATCTTTGGTGCTGTGCTTTTATACCCTATACAAAATGGATATTCCAATTTTCAAAACTCCAAAATTAATGACAAGACAAAAGCACCCATTCTGCATCAGAACCAAATGCTGCCCGATACAGTCTTAGAAACTTTAAGCTAAAAACAGTTCCGTGTTAAATGCTGCCTGGTTAGATGACCAGATGACTGGAGAAATTTAAGGGACATAACATTTTACCAAGCCCCTCCATCTGGCTCACACACGCAGACACTACTTGCCAAAGCAGCCATAGTAACCTTACGTCTGAGATTTCCCACCGAAGTGCACAGTGGAGTTTCAATGGACCATTATCTGGGCACATTAATTTAGCGCCGATAAGGCAGCACAGTTTTCATGCCAGTAACCAGTCCTGTTATTTAAATATCAACTTATGTGAAAGACTCAAAAGCTGAACCATTCTCTGTTTTTGCCAGTATAAGGTTCTATGTAGTTTTAATTAAAAAGCTGTAGCTAACTAGGTTGCCACTCCAACACTCATGCTTACTTTGGTAAGTAAATGTTTCACTTGCACCTTAAAATGCATTAAGGGATGTACTTCATCCAGTCACTTCACAAACTTAAAAGCATTCTATGCACATTAGAATTCATTTTATATGATTCTTGTTTTAACAGCAGTGTATCTGCTGAACAGTTAAGTAAAAGAAGCACAGAAGTCAAAAAGATTAGATTGAGATGAAGGCAGGAAGAAAAATATTGTTTCTATACTGTTTCCATAATGTCTGCCTTTTAGTTTTACTGAATCCCATTCATGTTCCTATGTACAATATTGCTTATACTGAAGGTAATACCAGCAAATTTTACTGTAGACAACATCAAATGCAACTAGCTACAGGTATACGATTTTGATATGATAACAGACTGCAATAAATCTTTTAAGCTTTTAATGATATGCAAAATAAAAAGTACTGGGCTGATAAGATTGTCTGCTTAAAGTCACATTTCATACCTCCCACACTGCCAGTTAAACAAATGTATATTTTGACAATAGAACCTAAACAATAGCTAGGAAATATCTATGAGCAAAACAACTAATATGAATTTCTGTATGTATAATGTTGATGAAACTAATATGTACATAATGTTAATGAATGGCACTAGACCATATGTGATTTCTTTTACAAATTAGAAAGTAGACATGCGGATGGGTTTGAAAGACTCAGAAAACACTACTTATTCATCTCAACTGTACAGATTTTTGTAGAATGCCCATATTTTTGGTTCATATTTTTGGCCTGCTCCTCATAAAATTTATGGTTTTCTGGCAAATACATTTGAGTTTTAGACTTCAAATCCTTCAGAAAATGTATGTTAAACTCTGTTACTCTAGCAATGTTAGATGACCAGATGACTGGAGAAATTTAAGGGACATAACGGTTTTACCAAGCCCCTCCATCTGGCTCACACACGCAGACACTGCTTGCCAAAGCAGCCATAGTAACCTTACATCTGAGATTTCCCACCCAAGTGCACAATGGAGTTTCAATGGACCATAAAAATGGTCCGTTTATTTTATTCCTCTTACCTTACTCTAGGTTGCTGTGTGTTCCTGGCCCTGGGGTAAATAGGGTCTGCAGGTAAACTTCATGTAATTGTTTTTTTATATCAGGGATGTACCTCTCACTACAGCTACCAAACCTTATTGCTCAGTAATACTTTGAGGACCTGCTCTGCCTGCTGAATAGCAATATTTTCTCAACAGTACACTGCGGTCTTCCTAAACTAAAAGAATAGAACCCATCCTTCCCTGTGCAACAGTCCCCTCAAGGGAATACATTAAGCGAGAGAAAGTATGTACTTTAAAAACTACTGTCTGTAGACATAATAGTGTGCACTACTGTAATTTTGTACATTTACTTTCACTAGCCAGGACAACCAGCAACCAAACTCTATCTGTTCCTAGACCTAGTCTCCCTTCCTCTCTCCTTTAACCTTTGTTATAAACTCCTATCCTACCATACTCAAACTCTGGACTTCTGCTACTCTCCCTTCTCTCTCCCAACAGATGCTATTACTGCTATCTCACCTCTGTCCACTAGGTGGCAATATTTCTCTACACCTTACCTATTGTCTCCAAACTCACCTTATAGGCATCCCAATTCCCTGTTTCAGTGTATAGTCCTTCTCTACCTTCCTACCTTTACCTTCTTCACTGCTTTACCACTTTGGATTATCCAAATACTATCCAGGCTATCTGTTACCTACCTCTCACCACCTATACTTACCTTAACAATTAGTGTCTCTGATTGTTCTTCTAGTATTTGCTTCTTCTTTTGCTCTTCCTGTCTGCTATGTTACTCTGCTCCTAACCTTATCCTTCTCTTTACTACATCACTTTAATCCTCACCTCCTCCTTTAGTCCCCTTAGGTTTTCCTATTTCTCGCATTTCTGTCCCCTCTTTTATATAGGACTGAACCATTTTTCTATATAGTATATGTACCTGTCCCCTTACCTCCCTTTATCACATACAGTGAATAGCTCTAGCCAATTTCTGGTCTTGCCCTGCCCGTGACCATCCTCCTCTCACTTTCCTCCTCCTATTACATCACCTACATTATAAATATACCTGCCCCCCCCAGTCGCCATCTTTATTCCTCTTATCTTACTCTAGGTTGGTGTGTGTTCCCAGCCCTGGGGTAAATAGGGTCTGTAGGTAAACGTCATGTAATCTTTTTTTATATCAGGGATGTACCTCTCACTACAAGTCACTAAACGCGTGTATCCTAATATGTACCATTACTTACTATGTTAAATATATTGTTATTCATGACTTATTGGTGAGCTTTAGCTGCTACTCTATACTTGGAGCTAGCGCGGGACCTGAAGTTACTAGCAGGATCTTCATCGGCTATGCTAGAATGCTTGGATGTGTCTTCTCACTAACTAATGCCATGTCTACTAGCGCGTAGCCCTGTAGAACTGTTTTTTCTGAATATTAGAGTGGATTTGAACTGTTTTTTAAGTATTTGTATTGTGTATAACGTTTAGTGCCTGTGGCATGCCTAAAACGCTCATAGTTGTAGCGTGGATGTAGTTCAACCACACTAGCATGTTGCCCATGTAGAAGCATTTTTTTCTAAATATTAGAACGGATCTGGAAGTGTTTTTGAGTACCTGTATTGTGTAAAATGTTAGTGCCTGTCGCATACCTAAAACACTCATAGCCATAGCATGGATGTAATTCAATTGTAATTCACCCACAAATGTTTCTGTCTCTGCACATTGTTAGGTAAACTAGAACTTTGTAGTGGTCAGTCTAAAAGTGATACATTCTTGCCTAAAACCACTATGACACAGATAAAGCATCTGTCGTGCTTTAGTCTGTACTCACCTCACTATTAAGCTATAGCAAATGCAGTGATTTTAATCTGCTTGTCTTTACACTAATAGCATTTGTAGCTTGTAACAATCCACTATGGTAATTGGGCTGAATATAACCTAATTGTATTACTTGGTCTTAGATTTTCAGAAACGGCACATAGAGCGTTTCTAGCTTATTATTATTACTCCATTAGGAGTTTTTGTTTCTAGCTTATTTAAATTCACTTTCGATTTTGATTGAGTACACGCCTAATTGAATCAATGTGTTTAACCTAAATGTACTACTGTTTTTTTTATTTCCGAAAATGGCATATAGAGCGTTTCCAGCTTATTATTCTTACACCTTCAGGAATTCTGTTCCTAGCTTATTTTAATATATTTTTCGTTTTGGTTGAGTACAAGCTTAGTGGAATTATTTGGATCCTAACATTTAAAAGGATGGAACATAAGCTTATATGAGTTACATGGTTCTTGAACTACTTCCTTTATGGATCCTACTTGACCCAAATGTTCTTTACTCATACTTATTTGCTAGTACTGTAAATGCTTAACTGAACATTGGACGCTCAAACTACACTTTTGTATAGTATAGTGCATCTACTGACTATGATTGCATACTAACTGTAAAAGTAATTACTGATTAAAGAAAACTGGGCTATAAAGTTTTTCACAACTATAGGGACCTTAGGAATATACCATATGTATCAGTATATCTTCCTATCTAGTGAGCAGTAAATATTGTAACATGCAAAATGTTCATTTTTGTTTTTTCAGTAAATATTGTGCCATGACTTTTGCTATTATTAGCTGGTTTACATTGATAAAAATCTAACATTTAGTAAATACAATTTTGCTACTTCACAGTTGGCGTACACTGTTTTAGAGTCAAAATATTTGTCTGACAAGATTGTGTTGGTATGCTTGTATATTCTTATAGCCTGTTTGGTATTAATATCTAATAAGTGAATGTGTTTTTTTCTCTCTGTGTATCTTACCACTGTTTCTCTCTCCCCTTAATATCACCAGCTACCAAACCTTATTGCTCAGTAATACTTTGAGGACCTGCCCTGCCTGCTGAATAGCAATATTTTCTCAACAGTACACTGCGGTCTTCCCAAACTAAAAGAATATAACCCATCCTTCCCTGTGCAACAGTCCCCTCAAGGAAATACATTAAGTGAGAGAAAGTATGTACTTTAAAAACTACTGTCTGTAGACATAATAGTGTGCACTACTGTAATTTTGTACATTTACTCTCACTAGCCAGGACAACCAGCAACCAAACTCTATCTGTTCCTAGACCTAGTCTCCCTTCCTCTCTCCTTTAACCTTTGTTATAAACTCCTATCCTACCATACTCAAACTCTGACTTCTGCTACCCTCCCTTCTCTCTCCCAAACAGACGCTATTACTGCTATCTCACCTCTGTCCACTACGTGGCAATATTTATCTACACCTTACCTATTGTCCCCAAACTCACCTTATAGGCATCCCGGTTCCCTGTTTCAGTGTATAGTCCCTCTCTGCCCTCCTACCTTTACCTTCTTCACTGCTTTACCACTTTGGATTATCAAAATACTATCCAGGCTATCTGTTACCTACCTCTCACCACCTATACTTACCTTAACAGTTAGTGTCTCTGATTGTTCTTCTAGGATTTGCTTCTTCTTTTGCTCTTCCCGCTCCATTCACCCTGTGGGCTCACTCCGCTCCCCTACCCTGCCCCCAAATCTCACCCGCCCCCAGTGGTCCTAACTAAATACCCCACTGACCACACCCACTACATTATTACCAAACACAAACTCCTCCCCCTTAAAGTACTAGTACTCTACTCCCTGCAATTCTCCCCCTCTATCTTATCTGCAAATATCCCTGTATTTTACCTCATTCATTTTGCTCCTACAATGCCTCTACTATTGTACCAAACATGCCACAATCCCTTATTTTTACTATCACTGCTTATGTGGACAGTGATCTAATTGATGACCAATCTGCATATATTGCTGTAAGAAAGGCTTCTGTATTGCATAGTTCCTCATATAAACAAAAGGATTGTGTATATATCAAGAGATATCACTGTCCCCCTTTACTCAGCCCACATTAGGGCAATCATTGAATATAATGCCCCCTTGGGATGTCGCTGTCCAGTCACATGCAACAACTGGAATGCAAGGCTTAAACAACATGTTTTGCATGGACCAGCTCAAAGCCTTGTCACTATACGCCATATCTTACAGACTGTTAAGAGTTGACCTGAGTCTAGCATGCAAGCATCCTTCAACCTATTACTGATGGATTTACTGCACATCAGCAAGTCTACTTAGTATGAGAAGTACTTGGTCTAGGGATCCAACCCTGTTCTGCAACATCACGTTTTGGTTAAAGAGGTATATCTCACAGAGGATACTGATGCTGTGGAACAGACCCCCCCCCCCATCCACATAAAACAATGTTCATCCCTGTCCATATTCAAGTGCAATTTAAAACTATGGATGGGAAACAGAAAATGTACCCCAGGACTGCCCCCATACTACTAGTGGACAGAGGCAGCTCCTAAATGCTTTATCCCACACATTGGTCCCCTCACATTATCTTTGGTATGCTCCTCCTTATTCTCATTAGGGGTAATACATAATCATCACCCATGGGATGGGTAAGGCCAATCTCTAACCAAATGGGATAGGTTATTTCAACCACAGAAAGGGAAACTGGCTGGGCTTAAAATGGCCTGCAAGAACAACTAGCCTAGTACTTACATATGAACCTCTGAACCTATACCTTTGAAACTCAAGATAAATTAGAAGACAAGGAAGGACAGTTTTGCAGCTTATATTTCCAGACATTCAATTACTTTAACATATGGGGGACAGAACCTTAGCAGTCTAACTGAAGAGTATTTATTGAAAAGTGTGCTGTTCCTAGCTGAAATTAGGTAGGAAACATTAAGTATGTGATATTACAGAGGGCGAAGGAAATACACGCAACAAGTAGATGGTAGAAAATAACCAAAGGTGATGCATATGCACCCCTTTTGATGAAATCTGAAAGCTGTCATAATGTGTTGACTGTGTCAGACAGTGGTAACTACTTGTTAAAGTGTACAAGATTAATCATTCCAATTTCACTTCACAGAAGAGAAATCAACATATCGCACAAAATATTTCCAGGCATAGTCAAAACAAAGAGTATGACAAGAAATCAAGCTTTGTTAAAGTGGATCTTATGACAGGCATTCTTCTCAAAAACTGCATACCATGTGACTCTGGCAATGTCCAGACAAAATGAACCACCACAGATGTCAGAGTTGTCAAAAATGCAATCACATGAAGTCATGTTCAGCTTCCATTGTCCTGTAAATTCCTTTGATTAAGTACTTGTCATGAAGATAAATATTTTGAGTCCATGTTATAGGCCCACAAACATCTACCTCAACTAGTACATTTTCTCCCAGTATTGGATGAAATCCTGTCAATGTTTGTCACAGTAGAGGTAATGAAGTCAGTCAATGAATGGACAATGACTTGGAAGTGCAAATTTTAAATATTTCTGTGGAAGCCATGGAATACAATACAGGAAGATTAGTGCACTGTGGCCTTAGGGGAATGGATTGACAGAATCATGTCCAGTCTCAACAAATATCAATAAGAGAGCCAGAATGAAGAAGAGGAGATTCACTAAATCTAGCACAGGAAATATTCCAGACAGCCTCAATTTTGACTACCTATTCATGGATAAAACTATTGAAAATGTATAAAAAGGACCAAAATATCAGAAAAGACTCTTGAACAAAAATCAAAAAATAGTCATGAGGAAAAGAGCAATCAAATATATCCTCAAGACATAACAAATTTTGCTGCTCATAGAGGAACAAACTAACTCACAGGAATACAAAAACAAAAGAAAATAACAAAAAATGCTACTGCCAGCCATACAGTCTATGTTTTAATAAAATACAAAACAGTAAGTGCTTTCACCCAATATCTTCCTGGGAAAATAAAAAGCAATGATTTTGTGATATATTCAGTGAAACATTACTGTTTCTTTAAGGGAACATTGAGTGAGTAAATCACATGATGATTTTAAATGATATTTAAATGATGGTTTTATTTTGTAAAGTGGTTCTGAAAAGTTCCTTTCGGGAATGAAAGGGCTTGACCATTTTTTGCTTTTGAATTAAAGTGTTAATTATTTATACTACAACATCTTGTCTGGACCTTATTGGGAATTGTCCACCTGGTTGGCTTGTTATTTGATACATGTATATTTTTGCCTTCAGGTACACACTGCTGTTTGGTTCTTAATTTGTAAGTTCAGGGAAATATGTAACTCAAGACCTTAACATACAAATGGTTGCTGTTTCAAATGGGAGCACATGCTGACTGTGATGAAAGGAGATACAGCCAGCATAGCTAGCTGGAATGTTGTAAACAACTATCTGTCTTTTGTGAATATTGAACTAATTTATATAATATGCTTTATTTACAAATGTATTAGAACTGTATGTCATGTGTATATCAAACTGCTCTGTACTGATGTTTGTGTTGAAAAGGCATTTGTAAGTGCTGTGTTTAAGATGTATCCACAGTGTGTCCTACTGGAAGAGAACAGAAATGTACATGCAATCTTGTAACTGTTTGAATGTATATATTTTAACAGTAGAAACTGGAATAAAGGAGGTTAACCTCACCAGCAAACTTAAAAAAATATCTGAAATTAAATCACTTTATGGGTTTAGGCCATAAAGATGGTATCTATCAGTTCTCAATACAGCCAGAGACACACAGTCTGTACTAGGAAGCTTTCTGTATTGACTTGGAAGTGTTTTATTGTTTTATGACTTCCAGCAGTTGCACAAATTTGAGCAAACATCCTTGTTTCTATATGTGTACAGGTAGATGCTAAATGCTGCCAGCTTCTAGCAATGGGAGTTTTGGCCTGGGAACTAGAAGTCAGATGACCAGAAATAATGTCATTCTGCAAGCTATCCCAGCAGTAATATTTTAGACATTTTAGATATTAATTTAAGAAGTCTCTTAGTGAGACAGAGCATTCTGTATTCAGTCTTAGCCCTGACAAGAACCATTCACCACACAGCTACCTTGCTCTAATGAAGTAGGTTTCTAGGGAACAGTATAACTCTCTTAGATGCAGTCACGAATATAGTAAAGCAGTAATAGTTAAACATAATAAAAGAATATGGCCCTAGCAATCTATACTGGTTCCCAGGCATTGGAACAGGAACTGTTAAAAACACTTGGATTTCATCTCAAATAATTATAAAGGCAACTTAATATTAGGAGGAGATTTTAACTGTATATTTGATATTTCTGAAACTACAAATAAATTTCCGCTGTGCACATCTGCTGTATCAAAAGCTTTAAACACGTGTGTAGAATAATTTCATCTTGCAGATACTTTCACATTTAAAGAAGATAAATCTTTGTTGTTTTTTCATCAAGATCATAGATTTGGTACCTAAACTAGAATAGATAAAATATTTGCTACCCATGACTTACACTGTAAAATCATTAATTTCTCAATCACCCACTTCCCCTTTTCAGACCACAATTCATTGATACTAAAACTTCAAAATGGGTCTAAACCATTAATCTTTAACTCCAAAATTCCAGCATATATAACTAAAATCAAAGCGTTCAAACCCTAGTTATTATCTGAATTACAGTTCTTCTTAGATAGTAATTACTCCACAGAGATAAACATAATAATGATATGGGACTCATTAAAAGCTTACATATATGGTAAAGCCCTAACTTGGTATAAAAAATCAGAGAATGGGATTCTGAATTATTAGATCTGCAATCCAAACGTCTGTCAGTAAAAGCTGAAACAAATCAAAATCATTTGGAGATGAAAAAGAAAGTAGAAGTATTAAACAATAAATACAATGAAATTTTAACACATAAAACTTGTTTAGCTTTAGAAAAACTAAAAATTAATACCTTGGCCACTTCTCCCAAATATCTACATAAGTTATCTACAAGAATCAAAATACAATAAAAAGTTAATAACATTAAAAGTATTTTCCATGAAAAGAAAGGAAAATATGTCTGATATAGGTGACATTCTTGATGCCTATAGAAATCACTATATGGAACATTTCCAAAAGAAAATATACATATTGATCAATTAAATCTAGATGAAAAATATTCTAATATAAAAAACCCACAAAAATTAAAACTAGATCTACAAGCACAAATATCCTACAAAGAAATTACAGATACAATAAAATAGGGCAAAAATAATAAAGCTCTGGGTATAGCTTCATAATTATGGAAATATATAAACTTTTTCCTTCAAAGATACTATCCCTCTTCCATAAAACTCTATTAGAAATTCAGTCACAAGCTTTAATACCACCCTCTTTGAGATATTCCTTAATCACACCAATCCTAAAGGAAAACAAATCCCCAAACCCCTGTACCTCATATAGACCTATATCATTATTAAATAGTGACTATAAAATATTTATGACAATATTAACTAACGGAATGAAAATACCACTATCCAAAGCAATAAATAATATAAAACTGGATTTATATATCATAGACACACATGACAACATTAAAAGGACACTTTCTCTTATAGATTATGTTAATACAGAAAATAAAGAAACACTCATAATTGGCTTAGATATAGAGAAAACATTTGATTCCCTAAATTGGGACTATTTATTCAAAATCCTAATGCAATTTGAATTTCCTGCATCCTTTGTTCATTTCCTAAAGAATATATATACAAATAATTTAGTGTATGTCAAGTTATGTCCTTTTAACTCTGAATCTATACATATAACAATAGGCACTAAATAAGGATGTATATATATATATATATATATATATATATATATATTTATTTATTTATTTATTTATTTTACATTTGTTGACCGGGCTAGTCCAACTGGATCATTGTCCATTTTCAGTGGAGGCCCGGGGAGAAAAGCTCCACAGATTAAAGCATGTTTATAGAAATACATGTAAAAAACACTTATGATATAAGCAAAGAGCAATAATACAAGGAAATTAGTTCAGGTCAGGTGATGCTGTTCTAATAACAAATAGATAATACTAACTATGTAATACAAATTATGTAATTAAAACATGAAAATAAAAATAATAATGTTTTTTTTTTTTTTTTTTTTTTTTTTTTTTTTTTTTTTGTAGTAACAGTAGAATCATAATGTTATTTATGATTTGATATAGAGACTGGAGTGTTAAATAAAATGCAAATATAGTTGAAAGATGAAAGTAGGTTAGTCTGGATTGGTACAAGAGCAGAGCCAGAAGTTATTCAGATGTGAAAGAAGTTGCTTCTTAAAGAAAGGAAAAGTGGCTAGAGAGGAGATATGTAAGGGAAGGTTATTCCATATTTTGCCAACTGAGTTGGAGAAAAGGCAGTTCCCTGCAGAGTTTGAAATTCTGGTCATGTTAACTTGTAGCTTTTGGGAGGAGCGTAGTTGTTTTAAATTATTATAAAGAGTCAAGAGGTTGCTAAGAGCAGGTGTTTTTGAGGGTTGATATAAAATTTTATGTGCTATTAAGAGTTGTTGATAGATAATCTTGTTAGGAAGTTCCAGCCAGTGTAGAAGTTTTAAGTTTATGCAGTGGTGAGTTCTATATTGAGATGCAGTGGCAAATCGAGCTATGTTGTGGTAGGATGTAGACAGTTTCCTAAGGTTACCTTTAGATAGATTAGTGTAGATCGAGGATGCATACAGAAGGGTAGAGATAAGATGTGATTGTGCTAAGGTAGTCCGTGCCTTGGGTGTAAGGAAGGGTTTTATTCTGTATAGTGAACCAATCTTTTTATTAACTGTTTTTATTGTGTTATTAATGTGGTGGTCAAAGCTAAGATTATTATCAATAGTAACACCAAGCAGTTTTGTAGTGGAGTCGGGAGTAATGTGAGAGTTATCACTTGCAGTGATAGTAAAATGTAGTTGGGTAGATTTGTGTGTAGGCGAAAAAAGTAATAGTTTTGTTTTCTTGGGGTTAAGGAGAAGACATCTTTTAGAGAACCATTGTTCAACGGTTGAAAAGGTTGCTTGTGTAAGGGATTGGAGTTCTGGTTGAGAGGATGCTGTACAGATTAAAGTGGAATCATCTGCATATTGTATGCAGGTAGTGTTTTGGATAGATGATTGGAGATCATTAATAAAGATGGAGAATAAAAGTGGGCCTAGTATAGATCCCTGTGGTACTCCTAATGAGATAGGTAATAGAGTAGATAGAGAATTTTTCCAGAGTACTGCTTGATGTCGATCTTCTAGATATGATGAGAACCAGGTTAAAGAAGAGTCATCCAAGGCAAGGGATTTCAGTATGTGGAGAAGAAGTGTATGGTTTACCATATCGAAGGCTTTTGACAGGTCTAGAAATAGAGAAGAGGTTAGTTTGTTGTTATTACGGTTACAGTTGATGGTATTGGTGAAAGAGAGTAGTGCAGTGGTAGTACTATGTGAAGGCCTAAATCCATGTTGGGTGTCAGCTAGTAGGTTGTTAAGGAGGAGATGGTTTAGTAGTTGTTTATGTATACATTTTTCCATAATTTTTGCTAGAGGAGATAACAGTGCAATTGGGCGAAAGTTAGAAAGGTCAGTAGATTTGACTCCTTTGTGTAAGGGTATGATGTGTGATATTTTCCAAATTGCTGGGAAAGTACTTTCTTTTATGGATCTGTTTATTAGAATAGAGACAGGATAGGCAATGGCTTTAGCTGCTACTTGCAGGAATTCAGCAGGAAGCTTGTCTGCTGAGGGGGTAGTGGGTTTAAGTTTGTGTAATAGAGATTGTATATAAGACGTGGGTATGGGTTGTAGTTGAAGGAGAGGAAGAGAGTCATTGAAGCTACTTAACAGCAGTTGAGAGGTATCAGGAGATAGGTGGTTAGCAAGACTTTGTATGGATGAAGTAAAGAAAGTATTGAAATTATTGGCTATTAAAGTGGGATCTTTGGGGTCTAAGTCCTGGGGATTGGGTGTGACTAATTTGCCTGGGGTAATTAGATTGTTAATAGTAGACCAGAATTTTTTTGGTTCTTTATTGGTGGATTGTTGTAGTTCAAAGTAAAAATTCTTTTTATCTGTTATGATAGCTTTTTTGGTACTGTTTCTGAGCTCTCTAAAGGTTTGATGATCTGTTGGGTTTCTAGAGGAACGCCATTTATATATATATATATATATGTATGTATATATATATATATATATATATATATATATACATATATACAGGAAATATCCTGAATACAATACATTGCTACATGCCTCAAGCAATCACCCCCGCCACACTGTCCGGAACATCCCTAAATCTCAGTTTTGCCGTATCAAAAGAATTAATTCCAGCAAGGAGGATTATGAGCTAGCCAGTTCTGATCTTGTGAACAGATTCCTTGATAGAGGGTATTCTGATTTTGATATTAGATCTGCCAAATATTGGTCTGATAAACTAACTAGGAACCAGCTTCTTGAATATCAGGACCGTCAGAAAAACAAAAAAGGTGATATGGTCTTGAGATTAGTTACCACATATGGCAGAAATAATCAGATTATCAGAGGAGTTGTGGAAAGAAATTGGAACATCTTGATGGCTAATGAGATTCTCAGACAACATCTTGGGACACGTTGTCAATTTTCTTACAGAAGGGGCAAAACTTTAAGTTCTATTTTCTCACATTATAAACATCATGGTAGTGGAGGTGTCCGGTACAAACAATTAACCATGACGGGTAAAGAATTGATTGGTACTTTTCCTTGCGGTCATTGCATGTCATGCAGTGACATAAATAAAACAAAATCCTTTAGCAGTGCTAATACTAGCAAGGTATATGATTTAAAGTTTTTTGGGAATTGTTCCATGAGTTGGGTCATATATCTTGCCACTTGTCAATGCTCCGCGTTTTATGTAGGAAAAACCTCTCGGCCACTAAAAATTAGGATTGGGGAACATAGGAGTAACATTAGAAACAAGAAAATCACTAATGCCCTTTACCAATACACAGTTAAACATCCTATGGCCAAATTTAGGTTCACTATTATTGATCGGATAGTTGGTGACAGAAGTCACCAACAAGGATGGGAGAATATTTTGACACAAAAGGAAAAATATTGGATTATACATTTGGGTGCATTATTTCCCCCAGGTATTAATGATCATCTCTAGCCTATTTTTACACTTATTGTACCTTGTTGACCAATAAGTATACACATGCCTATATATATTCTCAATATATATGGGATCGTATTATGTAGTGTTACATGTTATCTATTAATATAATGTGTAGGTTTCCTGACTATGTATGATGTTGTTGTTTATCTTTATTTTTATTTCTATTTTTATTTTTATTTTTATTTTTATTTTTATTTTCATTTTTCCATTTTTGAATGCATACATTCAACCTTTTGGTGTTTAAGGTCTTATTAGACCATTATACTGCACTTTGATTGGATGGTCTTTGGTTAACAGATACTATAAATAGTATCATGTGTATCTGTTGGCTCTTTGCTTAATTTTTGTGCTCCACTGAAGAAGGGGCAACCGAAACCGGTTTGGAGCTGGGGATATATTTTTATATCCTATGTGATTTTGTTAATAAAATATTTGGGACATCTATTGCTGGCCGTTGTGTGTTTTAGAAGTTTGGTTGGCCGAGCAAAGCTCTACGTGAGAGGTTTGGTGTGGTTGTACTAAATAAGGATGTCCCATGTCACTGATTCTGTTTGCTCTGCCTCTTAAAATATTGGCAGATTCAATTCATAACAATATAAAAATCAAAGGAATAGATGTTTATGAACAATACAATTCTAAAGTAATGCTATTTGCTGATGACATATTACTAACATTATCTAATACAGTTAGATACATTAGAAGAATTAGATATATTAATTGACAAATTTTACATGACTTCAGGACTCCATTTCAATAAATCAAAATCAAAACTTTTATTTTTAAATAAAAAAATGAACTGCTGACTAAGGGGGGTCACATCATAGGGAAACAAGAATCTTCCTTAAAATATCTAGGAATTGAGTTATGCAAGGATAACAATGAATTAGTCTCAAATAACTGCAATAATATAATCAATACAATTAAAATCTATGTGGAAAAGTGGAAAAAATAATATTAACATTTGAAGATAGACTACAGTTAATAAAAATGGTTTTACTACACAAGATCCTATATATAGCTTTGGCAATGCAACTGTTACCAGAAAGGAATGTACTTAAAGAAATAAATTCATGCCTAATAAAATGTTTATGGTTTCCCAAAAGAAACAGAATAGATTTAATACATCATATCAGACCATGGAAACAGGGAGGATTAAACTTTCCTGATATAGAAACATATATGAAAGTGTCAATATCTAAAACAATCTCAGATTGGATAAGTCCAAATTACTCTGCAAATTGAAAAGAATTACTAACTGTAATTTCAATAAATGAATCTGATTTACAAAAAAAATTTAAATAACAGATAAAAACAATTTGTCACGGCACATATTATCTATTAGTATGCAATATAACATAACTAAGCCCACTAAAACTCGAATGATTAATTATTACATTGACTCACTTAGGAAAATTATTAATGCAAATATAGATTTAAAAATCTGGTTTGATATTTTAACACCATTTATAGTCACAAAGAACTTTCCACATAAAATATATAGAGAAATTATTAATTCCTGGGAATAGGAAGGATTTGTTTGTTGGCTCCAATGTAGCAAAGAACTAAAAGTTTTAGATATGCAAGTAATAAAAACAACATACAATATTCCACAAAAGGACTGGCTAACCTTACAGAGTATTCTGTCATATCTGCAAGATTTAAATAGAATAATTGACAATTCTTCATTTAAGGAAATACCTAAATTTATGAAATACATGTATGAAATCATATATAATGACTTTGACATGGAAAACAGTATTTCAAAATTTTACAAAATATTGATAAACTGTAAAACAACACCCAAAACCTCATATTGGGAATATATATGACAAAAGGACACAATACAGTTGACTCAAGATATTAAAACAAATATCTTATTATCAATAAAATATACATCCTTTACTCAATACTGGAAAGTTTTTAATTGGAAATGCTTGCACAGAACATTCTTAACCCCAGACAGAATCAGTAAAATTAATTCTTCCATAGAAGGAATATGTTGGAGATGTGAGCAAGTACACTATGCAGATTGGAACCTTATTTTCTTTGATTGTGTTAAAATTAAGCCATTTTGGAATGGTATTAATAACTTTCTACAAGCTTTATTTAATGAATCATTTTATTTAACTAAAGCTCTTATATTATTAAATGTCAACAAAGGTTCTCATTTGAATAGGTCAAATATGTATCTAGTATGGACTATACTTGCAATTGCAAGGAAATGTATTACAAGAAGATGGAATACAAGCACAATACCAACTTTGGAAGACTTCTACAGCTTACTGAAGACCACAGCATTATTGGAAATTAAAATTAAAGAACTAAGAATTTATACAAAGTCATTTATCAGCAATCCTTGGGGAAAAGTCTTATCATTGATTGACACTATACAATAATTGATCAGACACTCTGATAATGCATTGGACATACTTATAAAGTAACTGTATACATTAAGATCTGTTATAATGTCAGGCTAATGTAAATAGTGTAAATAGTTATTTAAGATGTTGGGTGGCCACAGTGGTGCAGCAGTTATCATTGCCACCTCACAGCAAGAGGTTCTCCAGTTTGATCCTCGGCTGGGGTGCCTTCTGTGCGGAGTCTGCATGTCCTCCCTGTGGTCGTGTGGGTTTCCTCTGGGTGCTCCAGTTTCATCCCAAAGACATGCTGTAGGTGAATTGGACACTCTAAATTGGCCCTAGGTGTGAGTGTGTGCGTGTGTGTGCCTTCTGTGGAAAGTTGGGTGCTGGGCTGGCAACTCGACACCGTAAAAACTCCACTGCCAATCATGAGCGGACAGGTGATCCGCTGTGGCGACCCATAACAGGGAAAAGCCAGAAGAAGAAGTTATTTAAGATGTTATGTAGAAATACTATGGAATTCATTCAAATGTATTTGAAAAATAAGACATTTTTTGAGAAAAGACTATAGTAAAGCTTAGTTTAGATGTTTTTCTTTATTTGTGTGAGCCTGTACTTATAGGTTCATAGGTTCATAGGTTTATACTAGGCTATCTGCCCTAAGGCATTTTATATAAGCTAAGCCTATTATTAATTACCGCACTCCTTATATGAAAAAAATACTTAAAATATTTTAGTTTTAGCCTCTGTTGTCCAGACCAGTGAGAGAGAGATGATTCCCCTCCTCTATACGATCTCCCATCCACAGGTCTAGATTTCTCTTGAACAGAGTCAGCGTCACAGTGCTCTCTCCCTATTATGGAGGATTTTATTCCATAAGTATAGGAGCCTCCAGGATAAATCTCTCCTCCAGCACGGCCGTTATATTTATAAGGTCAGTTTAAGGTTTTGGCTTGGTTTTTTTGGTGGATTGGTTTTTTTGGATTTTTCCCATGGTGGACGGGTTGGATATGGAATTGTATGGACATGGCCTTGTATGGCAGGTGAGACTCACCGTCACGCAGTGAATAGAGTTCGGATCAATCTGCATATGACAGATTTTGGAGTCCTTTTATCCTTGGTGAGGAACTTTTGGGGTCTCTCCATTGCTGCATGTGTCGGGTGAGATACACATCCCGAATGGGGCATTGTACGATCATTGGTCTGATAAGTGAAGTAGGAACAATGACACCTCACTAGATCTGATGTGAATCCCTTGATGATCAGGGTGGGCAATGTAGATGGTCTTTAACCACTTTAGCAACTTAGTCAAAGAAGTGTGTCAAACAAAAAAGGCCACCCCACCCCTGATCTCCTCTTGAACTGATAACCTCTTCTGTGCTTAGTGGATTAGCACCTATATGGTAGCTTTTTGTTACCTTGTTTTGACTATACATTGACTATACATTTTTGCGTTAATGGCCATGGCTGGCCTGGCACTGTTTCAGTGAGTCCCTTCTGAGGGATATCCGTGTCTGATGCACTTTCCACTATAGGCGCAGTTTGCAGTCATCTGCAAACTTTTGTCAGCCAAAGTCCTCCATGTTGGCCTGTACCTGTGAGAGAAGTAGATGCCAAAACTAAACAAGGACCCTCTGTGGTGGGACACCACTTGTGACCGCTTTGAGTCTGACACAAGCAGCAGCAACTCTAACCCTGTGGTTCGTTGTGTCCTTGTTGTTTTGCAACCTTGTGACCTCAATGTTATTTTAAATATTTCCTGTGGTTTTGAACTCTGATGTCACTGTAAATATATATCTAGTATTGTCTTGTTCTTTTATTTATTATTAAATATATTTAAACATTTCATTGTGGATGATCTGTGTAGAGATATTTAGGTTTTGAGAGTACTTACATATTTATTTGGTTACACTGTGTGACCCACTTCTCGGTCAAACTACCATTTGTGCTAATATTAACATTACACAGTAAGATTAGACACCCTTTGTTAAGGGTTCTAAAGTAGCTGATAAGGAGTGACTGGTGGCAGTGAAAACTATCTTATAGTCTGGGCAGATGGGGGCATAGCTAGTAAACCTGTGCCAGCCTTTCCCAGATGCACATGTGTGTGTGTGTGTGTGTGTGTGTGTGTGTGTGTGTGTGTGTGTGTGTGTGTGTGTGTGTTCCTGTGTAAATCAAACCTCAAAGTGTGTATGCGTCAGCTACTTGGGCACGGACGCAAAGCATTGGTTGGACAGAGAGGGTGCTGGAGGTTTTGGCATGGTCACTCAGCTGAGATCTCAATTCTATAGCTGTGCCAGTGGGAAGTCTTATTGGGGATCTGGAGAAAGAGGGAGAAACCAACCAAGGATGATTGTGGTCTCTGTTTGCCTTTAAGGGAAATTGCACTTGATGCAGAGAGCTGCATCTGAAAATACTGTGTGTATACTTGTTATCCTCCCATTGAACATCCCCCACTGTTACCAGTGGTGAGGATTGAAGATCCTTGATTACTGGTCTAGTGGAGGGTCATAGGTTCATAGGTTCATAGGTTAGTACTAAGCTAACTGCCCTTGCGAGCCATTTTAAGCCTAGCCATTTATCCCTTGTGAGACTCAAACCCTGCACCTTGTGTTTGTAAGGCAAACACCTTAACCATTAGGCCACCCTCCCAACCCATCACATTTGTGGTGGGATATCCACATCACATTTGTTTGGCAGTGGTGGGATCACCACATCACAAACTGGGATTCAGTGGTGTGGATTTTGACTTCCTATAGCCTGTAAACAGTGGTCACTAAATAAGGTGTTTGTACTCTCAAGCAGCCACATGATAGACATTCAGAGTTTCATATCACAATAGCTTTATTTATTTATT
Source organism: Protopterus annectens (assembly GCF_019279795.1). Lineage (NCBI taxonomy): Eukaryota > Metazoa > Chordata > Ceratodontiformes > Protopteridae > Protopterus > Protopterus annectens. Next base: position 1,716,258,385 of record NC_056741.1, on the reverse strand, counting down.
CTTAGCTTAGTTAGTCAGGGAGAGCAAGCAATGATGTCAGCAGAGGATTATGGCAAGCTGACAAGGAGCCAATTGGCTGAGATGTGCCAAGCCAAAGGGCTGGTGCATGCCAACCTGACTAAAATGGAAATGATTGCAGCCTTAACCACAGGTGCATTACAGACCAGCAACCAGGAAGACAACCAGTCTGACCTTGGGGATGTACAACTCAGAAAATGGACAGTTCAACTGCCTCAGAAGACTTAAAAATCTGTCTGGAGTTAAAGAGCCTTGAACTGGAGGCCAAATGTTTGGAAATAGAATCAAGAGAGAGACTGCAGCATTTGGAGGCTGAAGAAAATGAGAAACTGTGGTGTTTGGATGCTGAAGAATATAACAGACTTGAATGTTTAGAGGCTGAAGAAAAGGACAAACAGAAACAAATGAAATTAGAATCAACAGAGAGACTAAGACATCTGGAAGCTGAGGAGAAGGAGAGGCAGAGGCAACATGAAAAGGCAATGCTGACTCTTCACCAGGGTAATGGAGGTAACAGGGAAGGGAATATCTGAACCCCAGAAGCAGTAAAGGTCAGTAAATTTCTTCCACAATTTACAGGGTGTGATAATTTTGATAGTCTTCATATGTTTGAAAGGGTTTGTAAACAGTATAATGTTGAGCAAGGGCTCTGGGTACAGTTCCTGACCCCCATACTCCATGGTAAAGCTGTAACTGCAATTTCTAAATTGTCTAATACTGATTGCTTAAATTATAATACAGTTAAAATTGTTTATTAGAGTGTTTTAAGTTAACACCTGCAGCTTATACAAAAGAAGTTTAATAAGCATAGATGCAAGGCAGATGAAAGTGTCTGTGATTATGTTGTTGAGTTAAGCACTTATTTTCATAGGTGGGTGAGTGGGTGTCAGGTCACAACATTTGAAGGGCTGGCAGACCTTTTGATGAGGTAATAAGCCCTTAGCACTTTGCCTGAGGACATGAGATTCTGGTTGGCAGATAGAGAAAGCAACACCACAGATGAGTTGGAGAAAAAAGGAAACATACTTAGCAAGCAGGGCATCACTGCACATGAAAGGGATACCCAGTGCTGCACATGGGTAGAAGGGAACCCATAGTGGGCAGCCTAAACCACCCCAGCCGAGACTGGCAGTAACAGGGGAAGCCAATAGTTCAGGTACATGGTCAGGATCAAGGGCTAATTGTTTTAAATGTAACCAGTGCATCCATGTAGCATATAGACATCCATGAAGGCAAGGTGGAGAACAAAAGGTAGGGCATTCAGCAAATGGGAATGACAAAACTCCAGTGGCAAGTTGTCTGGAGACAACAAGGGTACCACACTACCACAAGAGGTTATATCCTATCTTAGATGGGAAACAGGCTATTGCTAAGAGATACAGAGCCTCTGACATAACCATTGTGAAGCCTGCAATGGTTAAATAGGAGCACTACTTGCCTGGGCAGTCAAATCCAGTCACAGCTTTAGAAAGGACCCTATTCCAAATGCCTTTGGCTAGGGTTCACCTTGACTGGGAGGGTGGAAAAGGAAGCAAGCAAGGAGGTGAGTTTGAGGATATCCCTGCAGTTGTCCTGATAGGGAATGATTTTGATAATGCAGTAGCTTGTGAGCACGCAGTTACATGCTGTAAGGCTTGGAGACAAGCATGTGGGTCTGGTAGCCTGGGGGTAACCCAGACAGACCACACGCTTGCAGCCAGGACTGGTGTAATGGTTACTTCAGGGACGGAGCTATCTATCCTGTAGCAGTGAGACTGAAGGTGAGCCACAGCTGCTGGTGGGTACTGATGCTCCCTTGGACAGAGTGACTGTAAGGGCAGAGGTGAGTAGCAGTACACAGGCTTACAGTGAGGCACTGCTATCAGAGGATACCAGAATTCCTAAGGAAGGGGAGCTAGGAAGGGTTACAAAGAAAGAGGTGAGGCAGGCTCAGCTCTCAGACCCCACATTATAAGGCTTGAGGGAGGTAGCTAGAGAGGCACCTAATTCTCAAGGAAAGGGGAAATCTACATACTGGGACAAAGGGTTACTATACAGAGAGTGGATCCCTGAGGGAGGGCTAGAGGTTGGAGTAATACAGCAATTGGTAGTGCCCAGAGCTACCATCTGGCACTTCTAGCCATAGCCCATGACATTCCCTTGGCAGGTCATATGGGCATAAAGCATACCAAGAGACGTATTGTGCAGAACATTTATCAGCCTGAAGTTTCCAGGGATGTAACAAGGTACTGCAGGACCTATGAGCAGTGCCAAATGGTAGGCAAAGCAGGAGACAAAGTCAAAGCTCCTTTGGTGCCTTTGCCTGTGATTGAGGGGCTATTGTGGGGGCTCTCAGTACCCCAAGTTCCACTGGGAAGAAGTATATCCTAGGTAGTAGTAGATTATGCTACCAGATACCCTGAGGCAGAAAAGGTGGCAAATGCTTTGTTAGAGATTTTCAGCAGGGTAGGTTTCCCAAAAGAAATACTGACTAACAGAGGTGCCAATTTCATGTCACACCTGCTGGCTTGTCTGTGGAAGTACTGTGGGGTGAAGCATCTAAAGACCACCCCCTACCATCCCCAGACTAATGGTTTGGTGGACAAGCTAAACTCTACACTAAAGACCATGCTACAGGCATTTTGCAGACCAGTTTAAGAGGGAGTGGGTCAAATATTTGGCTCATCTGTTGTTTGCTTACACAGACGTGTCCCAGGAATCCACAGGTTTTTCACACTTTCAGTTGCTGTATGGGCATAGGGTGAAGGGACCTCTAGATTTGATGTGATGTGATGAGTGAGAGGGTGAGTGTAAATCCCACAAGGAGTCTGTTGTGGCACATGTCCTAAACCTCAGGACAAGGCTCAGGGAACTTATGGGCTTGGCCCGGATAACCTGGCTGAAGCCTAAGAGCAGAAATAGGTCTGTTATGACAGGAATGCTTGAGCAAGAGAGTATGCTGTGGGGCAGCAGGTCATGTTTCTCTTTCCTGTCAAATTCAACAAGCTGCAGGCAGCTTGGGAGGGACTGGACTGACTGTGGTCTGTGTGCTCTTTAGGAAAATTGCACTTGATGCAGAGAGCTGCATCTGGAAATACTGTGTGTGTACCTGTTATCCTCCCAGTGAACGTCCCGCACTGTTGCCAGTGGTGAGGCTCCCTGATTACTGATCCAGTGGAGGGTTATCACACTGACAACACACTGCAGCTCATTAAAGCTTTCTGAAGACACTGATGATTTTGAAGATACTTTCATTCAGTCCAGTAGCATACACAACATTTTTTTCAGGAAATATATATGCACAGCACCTGTCAGTCTGAAACACTCAACCAGAACTATGAAGAAATCTGTTTATCCTGATGACAACATATTCAGTGGTGTATCATAACATTTCTACTTCTCTACAGGTGTCAGCATGCTTTGTATAAATGATGTCTGCAAATAACCTATTTTCAACATAGTGAAAATGTAATGACATTGTTCCTTTACTTAGTTTCAATGAAATGTTGTTTAAATTCACTTAAGATATTTTAAGATTTATATTATTCATTGGTGTATGTGAAGAGTTATACTATTCATTACTGTACATAAAGCATTCTGTCATTATCATTTAAAAAAGAAGTTATATAGTGGTCAGAGTTGTAGATAAATGTATTTATTATCAAATCTATTCAAAGTTGTCTGGTCATCACTGATGGGCCTATTCATCACATTATGTTTCACTCCTGTGGTGAAGAAGGAGACAAGCCTATCATGTGTTCCTTTTAAGGACATTTAAATTTCTACCTGCCCTTAGTCACCTATCTCATTACCCCTTCTCATGCTTTCAGGACTCTTTCTCCACCATCCATTCCAGTGCTCCATTCCATGGGGCCGCAACCCACTTTTACCCCCATTCCACTTTCTGAGATGGGTAAACTATTTAAGACTTTATGATCTGCTGACAACTCCTCCCATCTTCAGGATGATCTCTTCCCTCTGCCTAACATGATACTATAAACATATAATATCCACATATTCTACTGATATTTGTGCTACCATCTCACACATATTTACAGTCACTATGTATGAACTGCATTAATCATTATAGGACTTTTGGGAGAATGGAGAATTTACCAACTTTCTTTGAACAGATAGCCTAGAAACAATGCTTCATTCTCAGGCAAAGCTATCCAAAATAACTGGAATACAATGGCCATATATTTTAGTTGACCTATATAACAAATTTGGAGGCACTGTGAGTAAAGCATATATTAGGTGCAGAAAAGTAACATAAACAATTTCATGCACTGTTCATACCCATACCCACCGCTGCAGTCTGTTACTCAGGAAAAGAGCTCAAGCCTGGATCCTTATGCATATTCTGACTTTACAGAGTTCAATAAGTGACAGATGAAGATAATTACTTGACAGACAAGCTGTTTCATGCTTAAATGATCTCTGAAACTATTTTGTTAATTATATTTTGCTGATTAAAGCAAGGTATGTAGTTCTTTACAATAAAAAGGCCTTAATTGGGCCATGCAGTGGTCTCATATTGTTAGTGATGCTTCTTTGAACTGTCATTGTCAAATCTGTAATTGTGTATCACATCTAACAAAGTAAACATTTAGATATGGAATCCATTCTTTCAGAATCCATATCTCCAGAATGTGGTTATTTATGTAGACAAGACTCATGGAGGGCTTATCCTCCTATATGGTAAGGTGTGGCAAGAGATGTTCATCATCAAAATCATGTAACATGTGTATGTACTTTATTTTGCTTTAGTTGTGACTTATTCCTTGATAAAATTAAATTGTTTTGGCTTTAATAAGGTTTCTTGTTGTATTATATTGTACTGTCATTGTATATCCGGTAACTTCATTTTGCTTTGAATGGAGCAGTGGTTTGAATGGTATGGAGCATAGACTATACAAAAGAATGGGGCAGCTTCAGCAGAGAATGAATTAATTGTACTGCAGAAGGTAAGATATTGGTTAACTGGCTGAAAATGAGCAGGTAGGACTTGTGAGAGACAGTAGCAGTACGAGTTTAATACATAACGGAGAAGGAACTGCGATGAGGGAATAAAGGCAAAGGGCAAGAAGTGGTGCGGCAGACAGGAAGCAGAAGGGAGAAAGTGGAAGAACATAGTAGAAATAGCCATGAAGGACATGACAAGAAGATTTTGGCCAAGGCTGAATGACAGGTGTAACCAGCAGTGGCAAATGATGAAGGGGAAGCTGAGTCAGAAGTGGCCCCACAGGAATCACTACCTTGGGGATAGCAAGAGTGTAGTGAGCAAGGAGGAATAAAGCTGAAGAGAGGAACAGAGTATGACATGGGCACAGTATGAAGAGGTACTATAGAAAGAGTATGAGAATTAGAAAGAGAGGGCGTGGCCAAGGATGAACACAGGGTAGCAGCAGATTACTTCAGCTCCACCAACATAACTACATTAACAGGAAATTATTACTTCAAAACTCAACTAATGGAATAATTTTCTTCCTAAAAACGTTTGGATTATCATTACTTATAATAATATTCAAAAAAGAAAGAAAATTTAACTGACTTTCCTGTCAGAAATCCTTTTGGAAAATTCTCTCTCATCACTTCTGTTCAGAATGAGTTCCAGCAAGGCTAACAGTCAGGATTCCAGCATTAAGAAAGAGCTTCAGACATTATTATCAACTATACAGCAACTAACAACTAAAATGGATAAACTGGATGCTAAAATTGACAACTTTATAGAGAAAACCACAAAACAAATGGATATGCTACACCAAGATTTACAACATCAGAAAGCCCAGAAAACAGGTATAGAGGAGGCACTTAATGATATGGACAACAGAGTTAAGGAAGAAGAAATGAACACTGAATTTTTATTGAAACAAAACACCCACCTTCAATCCAAACTAGATGACTTGGAAAACAGATCCAGACGTAACAATATAAGGATTTTTGGGCTGCCAGAAAATATAGAAGGTAACAATATTACATCTTTTTTAAACACTTGGCTTCCCAAAACTTTAGATCTGTCAGAGGCATTTTCTTTTGGCATTGAAAGAGCCCACAGATCTTTATCCATTTCTAATACAAATAAAAATTATCCTAGATCAGTTATTGTAAGATTTTTATCATCTTATGACAAGGAGATGGTATTAAAATCTGCATGGGCTAAATCACCTATAAAAATTAATGAAGCAACTGTGCGCTTTGACAATGACTATTCCTCTTTGGTAATATCAAAAAGAAAGGTCTTTTTACCATTAATAAGAGAGCTTAAGAAAGCACAGTTCAAAACTCATCTTTTATTTCCTTCCAAACTGAAAATCTTTTTACCTGATGGCCCTAAAATTTTTGAAGACCTAGACTCTGCTTTGGTATATATTAAAAAAAATAAAATACTAGACAAAATAGAGGATATGGAATGGGCAAGTCCTTCGTTAAAAAGAATGGCAACAGGAACATCTTGGAAGACATCAGAGAAACAAAAGAGACTAAAAAACAAATGACATGTTTTATATTTCTTTGAACTTTTTAATTACAGTTTCTGCATCTACAAGAAAACCATAAATATCTTAATGATTTGTACAAAGTTATACTAATGTGCAAGAACTGAAGTTTGTTTTATGGATAATCAAACTTACATGAGGAACAAATTACCTGATATAAATCAACTTGTTTCTCTTCTGTAACTAAGAGATCTAAGGTTAGTAATATGTTATATCTTTTTTTTTCTTTCTTTATTTTAAATAATAGCACTCTATTTAAACTAAACATATATGGAAGGGGGAGGGAGGGCAGAGAGGGGGAAAGATGAAAAGAAGGAAAAAGGGGGAAAAATAAAATATTATCTCTTTAAAATTATTTATGCTGTTTAAATAAAACTGCTTTATATTATACTATATTTAAAATTGCTTAAACACATAATATCAAATAATAAGTTATGATATAACTGCAGCTGACTAGAACTAAAGCAGTTGTAAGTAATGTGTCTCAGGTTTTACTTTACTAAAAGAAACAGCAAGTAAATATATATTTAGATATGTTTTTTTTTTTTTTGTTTTGTTTTATTTTAAGAAGTAACAAGGTTCTAATAATACTGATGTGTGTCTGTTACATACTTTGAATGAGAAAATGAAATGGGACACATAAATTTAAGAAATGTTTATGTTAGATAATTTAAGGCTTGGTTTCACTGCCATAGAGACTGCAATGACTTGTGGAGTGCTTCGAGAAGGTTTTACACTGTATAAATCCTTTTACATTCAAAATTAATGTTCATCACTTACTTTTACTAAAATTCCCGCCAGAATGTTATAAGAGACAATTTTAGTTATAGGTATCCTCGTGAATAGTGTCCTCGAGCCGTTTTAAAAGCTTCAATATTTAGCAAATGCACAGAGAGGCTGAAAGCAGCCATTTTGAACTTTGACCCCTGATTTCACACAGACACGTCGCAAATTCAAGAAGTAAACCTCAAGAAGTAAACCAGTTTTAGGAAGTAGAACTGCTGTAAATGCGGTATTGTGATGAAAAACAAACTTTATGACAACAAAATGTGAGTTTTTCTTTATAATAACTTATTTAAGATGTTACTTATAAAATGTAAAAGTTATTATGATTTTTAATGTCTTAATATGCCATAGTAAACAAATGAAATAGCTTAGAATGTATAGTAGCTAAACTCATGCATATGTGACTCTGAAAGCTTATATAGTTGCTGCATTTCAATGCATATAGGTGCATATAATTTAATGATATATAACATTATAATGCATTTATTTTAACAAAGATAAATAAGTATGTGCATTACTATGATTTTATTTCAGAAGAAAGTGTCATGTGATACATTCCAAGCTGCAGTGCAGATATATGAGATATAGCAGGCTTTCATCACAATGATTCATGCATAACTAGATATCAACATTGCTTTGTAATCTGTTTCTTTTATCTCATATACTAAGAATAATCATTTTTATTTAAATGGTAAGAACAAGTAAGAGAAGGAAGTTTGTAGTACATGTAGTTTAAAGTTTTAAAACTATTAATAGTACTGTTATGGCAGAAAATATGAATATTCTAATGCAAATAATATTTTGAGACATAATAGCCTTAGATAATAAATGTTATTAAATTCAAATGAACATAAACAAATAATAAGAACCTATCACTACAAGTTTATATTAAACAACTAAAAGGGTATTTTTTTTTCTCTCTCCTCTGCTCTCTCTTTCAAGATTGTTAGAATGATTTTATTATAATATACACATTATATAGAATAGATATACATAACATTGTTAAGATGACTATAAAAGTTTTAATATGATAATACAAGGGTATTCTCAAGAATAATGTTGGTAATGTTTCTATTTCTCAAAGATGATTTATAATGAGTCATTTATTGTATAAGTTTTAAAGTAAACAAATATTAGATATACATAATACATGTTAGTGATATTGATTATAAGTTCTATTTTAGTTTCTTATATATTATCATAGAGATTAGTTAGTGTAAATGTTATAATAACTTATTTCTTAACTTTCATACCTAATTATTACATTAATTACATAATTGTTCTTCTTTTATTTATTATACTGTAAAATAAGAAGCTGTTATATTAATTGTTTAAGTCCTGCTATAATAGATAATCAAAATAATGAGCTTAACCTTAGTTAATAAAAAGTTAGTATTTATTTAATTTTGGTGGCAGCTGGGGTACTGCTGCTTAGGATAGGGAGATAACTTGAGTGGTATTTGCTACTCGAAGTTGGAGTTTTCAACTCCAGGCTGGATGCAATGTTTAATCCAAACAATATTTTCATATGATTTTTGTCATGTGTACATAGTTTTGACATCCACATCACATTTTATAAATTTACTGTCACTACAAATAAAAGTTAAAATGTCACTAAATTTCATAAGATTTTCACTAATTGCAGCTATAATTAATATAATACCTAAAGGAGGAGACATAATAATACTTACTTTAGTAAATGCTATTCTGATTATATGTTTTATATGTTTATAAAAGTTAAATGGTAACTTTAAAAGGAATTTCTCTAAACATTAATGGATTGAATAACCCGTGTAAAAGGGGAAGTTTAATGAGATATATTAATCTGCATAGAGCCAACTTAATATTCCTTCAGGAAACACATCTCCTGAAAAAAGATATAGATAAATTAGCCACTAATAAATATACAATCTTGGTTAGCTCAGAACACACACAGAAAAAAAGAGGAGTGGCTATTTTATGGAACAAAAATATGCCCACACCTAAAATTATTAAATCTTATAAAGATGACAAAGGAATGTTTTGCCTGGTTACAATACAGATTAATGGGAAAATCTATACATTGATTAATGTATACTGGATACCAGGAATTGGCACTAATACAGTGAAATATCATCTCAATAAGATTATATCATTTTCTAAAGGAGATATTATTTTAGCAGGAGATTTTAACTGTATCCTACATGAAAAGATACTACTACTATAGGAAAAAGGAAAATCACATCTAGTGCAAAACATTTAAAGGATTTCATTAATCTATATCATTTGAATGATATTAATAATCAGACAGATTCTAAATCATTACCATATACCTTTTTTTCTAACAGACATAGAACTTATTCAAGAATAGATAGAGTCTTTATTTCTAACCAACTGGTAACTGACTTAACTAATTCTAAGATCATTTCATGCCCTATATCGGATCATAATTCAATTGTCTTTGAATTTATGGTAAATATTACTCATAATGTTCAGATCAAAAGAATACTTGCATACCTAACCCAACTAAAAGATTATAAGGATTATATACTTACAGAGGTACAACATTTTTTGGACTTAAATGCTACACCTGTCTCCATTATTTACATTTGGGATGCTCTAAAATCTTATTTATATGGACAAAGTATCAGATGGTATAATAACAAAAGGAAAACTTGGGACAGGGAATTAATAGACATACAAAACAAATTAGACTCATATAAACATAATAATAAGGAAAATATTATGGACAAAAAAGTCATTGAGGAAATAAACAAATTAAATGAGAAATACAAAGAAATTTTAAATCACAAAGTCAAAATAACATTAGAGAAATACAAATTTTTGTCTTACTCAATAAGTCCCAAATACTCACATAGACTTAAAAATAAAACGAAAAGGCTTAATAAACAAAATCACATCAAAGAAATTTTCTCTTCAAGGAAAAGAAGAATGTTTCTAGTTTACCAGAAATATTAGATGAATTTAGAAATCACTTTCATAACATTAACCATAATAACATTAATATGGAATCTAAAGACAGAATAAAGAACTTTATAATTACAAACATGAACAAAAAACTTAATAAACAACAAGCTGGATTAATAGATAGAAATATTTCACATACAGAGGTTATCACACAAATAAATAAACTGAAATTAAACAAAGCGCCAGGTAATGATGGTATTATTCCTGAGATTTATAAAATCCTTCCTAAGAGTACCTATTCATTAATACATAAGGTTTTTATTTCAGCTCAAAATGAATTGATAATACCCCCATCTTGGCAATACACATTTATTTCACCAATCTTGAAACCCAATAAAGATCCAACTAGTTGCACATCATACAGGCCCATTTCACTACTTAATGTTGACTACAAAATGTTCATGAATATATTTGCTGACAGACTAAAGACAATCATTCCAAGTATAATAGATATAGATCAGACAGGCTTTATTACAAATAGAAATACTTTTGATAATATAAGGAGAACTTTAACTCTGATTGATTATGCAAACAGAAAAAAGAAAGATTTGACACTCATAAGCCTTGATATTAGTTCAGCATTTGACTCAGTAAGTTGGGACTATCTGTTTATCTTATTGAAGTGTACAAATTTCTCTAATACATTTGTGAATTTAATTGAACATTTATATAAAGGAACGTTGGCATACATTAAAATTGAAACATATGTCTCACAAAAGATACCCATATTAAAAGGCACAAAACAAGGGTGCCCACTTTCACCATTGTTATTTACTTTAATAATGGAGCCTTGGGCTAATTTGATTAGGAACAGCAATGATATAGATGGATTTGGTATAGATGAAAATACAATATCTAAAATTCAACTTTTTGCAGATGATGTTTTAATTACATCAGCAGGGACAAATTCTTCTATGCAGTCATTATTTGATAAGATGACAGATTTCAAGAATATTTCAGGATTGATATTTAATGAAGAAAAAACTAAAATATTACCAATATACACATGGAAAAACGTTCTCACTAGTGATTTTCTTAAATACATACCCAATTCAGGTCAAATAACTTATTTAGGCATAATATTAACTAAAGATATTAAATCCATTATACATCATAATTATAGTAAATGTCTTCATAATATACAAACTCATTTCAATAGCTGGAATAATATGTTTTTTACCATGGAAGAATGACTCACAATTATTAAAATGATAATATTCCTGAAGATATTATACATAATACAATCAATAATACTCCCACCTACAAAAATAATTATTAAGAAATTAAATTCACAAATGTTAAATTTCTTATGGGCACCTAATAGACCTAGGATTGCATTAAAGAAACATACTAATAGTTGGTCCCAAGGGGGTATAGCATTTCCAGACTTTGATTTATACACTATCTCTTCTATTATAAAAGTTATAACATTACTAATAGATCAGTCATATGTTGCAAAATGGAAGGAATATTGGGAATTAATTAGCATGCACTTCACAAAAATATCATTAACACACAAAATACTATTATAAACAATCCCATGTTATGGTTACTTAAAGAGTTTTGTACCCTATCTATTACACCAAAATATATAACTAGTTACCCATTAAATATTATTATTAGATATCGTAATTTTATATATACGCATCCTAAGTATAAGGAATGGAATTTTATCTTATTTCCCATAATATATACACAAGGTATTCTTTTATCATCCACCTCTGAAAGAACACTTCTAGTCACAGAGAATAATTTAAAGTATTGGTATCAGTTGCTGTCAGACAATAAAGTAAAAAATTTAGACTTCTTAAAGCAAGAATTTGACTTGAGAGAAACATGTTGGTTAGAGATTCAGACTTTTAGACATCCCCTGGGATTCATGAACCTTGCGCCAGGCGCACGCATAGCGTAGGTGCCACAACACCAGATATGGCCGCCCGGCGATTCAGGTGCGATCAATTCCACGTGCACTACCGGCGTGCGCCTGAGTTGCGCCGCCTCCGGCGTAGGTATGTTAAACACCCCATGTGCGGTGTTGCACCATGCAAATGAAGGCATATAGCGATCCACGAAGTGGCGCAGGCGTAACATAAGAACGCGGCAATGTAAACCAAAAAAGCGGTTTACATATATCCAAACATGACATAGGAGTAACGGAAGGCTGTCAGTGTCAGGTATCATACTGTTGCAATATGCCAATGGCGAAAGACACCGAGAATGTCAAAAGAAAACATGCACAAAATGTAAATAATGACATAAATGGTATGTCCACAGAAACCACAGCAGAACCCCAGGACATGTCTGCGGAAGGTGCGAAACAATGAAATAATATGACAATGTCATAAAAGAGCAGTATAATACACATCAGCTTCACAGCCACAATACACCATAGTATGCATGGAAAGCCACAACCACAGCGCAAGGGTTGCCAAGGAGTGGCGGCAGTGTTCGGCGCCGTAACTATGTATTAGTAGTCAATGCCATGCAAATGAGGCAGATAATACTTAATCGCAAAAACCCGCCGGCATAAGGCTGCACCAAAAGGCGCAGCGGTAATACACCGAGGAGTGGCCCAGAGGGAATACATGTCAACCGCAGAGGGGTGTGCCACTGTAGGAGGAAGCACATTGGAGCCCAGCAAACATGGGCTGTACAATGCACATCACAGCAGCAGGACCGGCGTGTGGGGAAATAGTTGCGCTGAGAGTACACAATGCGCGCAGAGATGCATGTGCACGAGGATGACTACGTTCCCCTAACCCAGTCATGTGACGGCCGCCCGTCAACAACAACGGATACAGGAAGGTGATGCGGAGAATATGAGGATTGGAGTCGTAATGAGCAATCAACACCAATCAACCCACGAAGGGCAATTGGCGGCAGCTGACAACTCTGCATGCAGAAACCCGCAAAGCGGGAAAGGGAGGCATATGAATGCAAAGAAAGTAGGGGATGTAGCAGAATTGCAAAGAGTGAAGAACCGATACAGCACAGCCAAGTAGAGAGGTAGCATAAGCGGCGGCAGACAAAATGCATGATATGCCATGTCCCAGAAACGACACATGACAGGGCTCTGCAGGATGCAATCCAGGAAATAGTAGGTGCAACGTGCAGAAACAGTAAGGTAAGGTCTAAAGCTAAACCAATGCAGGCAAGTGTAATGTAACACCAAAGGCAACAGTGTTGCAGTGCCAATGATAAAACACGGAAGATAATCCACAGATACGGCCGCACAGACACACCCAATGACATCACCGGGTGTACAGCACAACAGTATAAAGTGTGAATGCACACAACACACAGCGTATTCCCAAATGCCGCACTTTAGGTGTAAACACACGGGGAACTTTTAAAATGTATATGTTGGGTGCCGCCGTGGCTGTGATACATCAGCATGTGTCAGAGACAGACGGAGTTGCGGAGGAGGGTGCCGACAACTACCGTAGGCCTCAGAGGAGAAGGAGAGTGTTCAGACCAAGGGTAACCTACCAGGGGCTTCAAGACCTGGAGATATTAAAGCGTTACAGGGTGGACAGGGACACGTTACAGCAAATAGCGGAGCTGTGCTGGCCACGCCTGAGAACAAGAAACAACAGAGGGGAGCCCATCCCAGTGGACACAAAGGTATGTGTAAGCTTGCGAATACTGGCTACAGGTACCTTTCAAAGGCCAACCGGGGATATAATGGGTATCTCACAGGCATCAGCATCCAGGGTACTACACCAGTTTCTGGATGCCATGTTACGACATGCCCATGAGTATATATACTTCCCCAGATCTCAGGAGGAGTTGGCTAGCAATATCGCCACTTCCACCGTGTGGCACAATACCGGAGGTACTGGGTGCGATAGACTGTGCGCACATACAAATCAAGTCACCACCTGGGGAGCAGGGTAGGCGCTACATAAACCGCAAGGGATTCCCCTCCATGAATTGCCAGGTCTTGTGCAATGCGCGGGGCATTATCATGGATGTGTGTGCTGGCAGCCCTGGAAGCTACCACGACTCCCATATCTGGCATGCCTCACAGCTGTATCAGGTATTCACCAGGGGACATCACACAAGGCCACCTTGTGGGGATGCTGGCTATGCACTGGAGCCGTGGATGATGACACCCATCAGAAATGCACACACACACATGCAAGAACGCCATAATGAGGCACACGCACAAACCAGAATAATCATAGGCGTGTGTTTGGGATGCTGAAATCACGGTTCCGGTGCTTGGATACATCCGGTGGAGCCCTGCAGTACTCTCCAGGCACATGTGCCCACATATTCATAGTATGTGCCATGCTACATAATATGATCCTGCGGAAACAGCTGCTGCAGGGACATAATGGTGAAGGGCCACAAAGCCCACCACAACTGCCAAGGCAAGCACAGGCACAGAGGGTTCAGCGCCATGAACACACTGTGCCAGCCCCAGTAGGCAGGCGGAGGCGTACCCAATATGCCTATGCCCTGGCAAAGAGGAGCGTATAGCACATACTCTGACAGCGTAGGCCCCATGGACTGACACCTCCCTACCTGCACACACAGTGAAATGGATGGCACACAAACATGGCCGCCCGTAATGTGTACCGTATGGGTGGTCCCATGTGTGACTCCAACATAGGTAGCACCCAAACACTGCACACCCAACAGCCAGCGGAGCATGGAGCGCCAACACCTTAACCGTACGGGGGTCCTACAGCAGACGGCGTTGCCGTATGCTGCCACGTTCGCCGCAAGGTGTATACATATGTACATATGTGCATACACAGATATGGAGATAGATATCATTACACACATAGAAATATATGTACACATACACATATATAAAGTACAACAGGTAAGACAGGGAATCAGAGGGATGCAAGGTGACAGAGAAGTAAGACGGCATATCTGTACATAGTAAACATAGTGAGCGACAACCTGAGTATCCGGGAGGGTTGACAGAACAGGGAACGCCACCCATGGAAAGGTCAACCTACCTAAATGCATAATCGCGAGTCGGGATGATCGCCAGGCCACGGTACAGTAACAGTACATGTGCGGGTAACATTATTAGGATATGAGGGCGGAGGTAGACACCGCCGCCGGTGATGCGGGCAATGCAGGTACTGTGTGCAACCGTCCCTGTGACAGCGGCAGTATGTGTATGTGTGCGGTGAGGGTGTCGTGTGTTCCGCTGTGCGAGTGTAATGTGTGTGCCACTGTAAAATGTGTATGTAGGTGACATGTGACAGGAGTGGAATAACATGTGTAGGCATACAGTATAGGAACCACAGACGTATGTACAGCAGTACCCCCAAAGTAGTACTGAGAGCCCCTCCTCGGCTAGGCGCGTGGCGACGTAAAATGATGCAAAGCGAAAATGTCCCAGAATGTACCACAGGACTATAGCCAACATGAAATGCAAAGGGCGTATGTACAAACCATGACCGTATGTATGACACCGATATGTTAATTGCAAAACGATACGTCGACAGCGTTACACAGCAATAGTCATGTACTGCGGAAATACGCATGTGCTACCCCGGCACCGATCGTGGCTACGTACCGGCCCGTAAACATCGCTGTGTGTTCTACGAGTGTCAAACAAGCAATCGCCACCCGAATAGGTGGCAACCGGTAGCATACAGGCCGTCCCAAGTACAGGACCACAATGACCGTAAATATCCGGGACAAAATGCCAAGGGATAGCGTCACGTATGAACAACCGCAGATATACTACCGATGTGACGGAGGAATACATGCAGGAAGCACACATGCAGGCGATACCGACACCAGGCGACATCAACACAACCTACACTCCCAGAACAACAGACAGGTAACTTGCAGCTCCCCAGGCAGGGATGGAGCACACACACAAGCATACCGTGTATGTAGAAATGCAAGGCCCACAACCCGTACCCGTCACCCACAACCGCCGATATACCCCATCGCACATATCAAAGGGATACAAGCCGCAATAGCAGCACAAACATACAGGCAGTCAATGACAGCGGCATAACCGCAACATCTCGCGTGGGAAACACTATCAGCAGCGGATGCATACCTGCATCCGTTGTTTAAAGGAATACAAGAGCTATGTTACACATCCGAATGCAAAACGCCATCGACAGGCGCCGCCAGGACAGGGACACCCACATGTCAAACATAATACCATACCCAACACACACAATCCACGGCTAACACCACTGCGAAATGTACCTGACGCCACACATAGCGGCTGCAGTTACACATAACATAACACAATACAGACCATCTCCACGAAGGTAGTGCAAATAACCAGCGCCCAGGCGAGGAATGAACCATGCCCTAGTTACGGCGTACTGTATGAATGGAGTAGATGCACAGGTGATATGCGCACAAGTACACACCGAGGAACAGCTATTGGTGTGATGAACCCACATGTCGCAGGTGACGGCGGATATAAGGAAGACTCCTAGGATATTCAAACTGTATGCTCATACCGAACCACAAATAAAAAGCGGATCGAGTGAGAGACAACGCTATAGCGAGACTACGCAGCGGAAAATGGAAGGAAACACAGGAAAGGTATGTAGAACCCACGAGATGTACTGGTGTGTAGCATGATGTGTATGAAGCTGCACTGTATGTGAGCGGTGTTTGTAAGTAAGGATACCTGTCCATAAAGCAGAGAGTGGTGAAAGGTGGTTATGTAGTGCTATCCGCTGAGCATACCAGCGACTGTGGACACCGTGTGCACAGCAGTGGGACATCATGTACACAGCGGGATAACCCAAGGGCTGCCACAGGGGCAAAACACAGAACAATGCCACCACCCACGCCGATGCTGGCAGTGGATGTCCAACAAGGAAGTGCCACAGCAGGGGATAGGACATGTATGTATACTGTCACAGCACACATGTGTATGGGCATATACCGTCGATGTCATACGTAATGTGCGCGGCGTGCACGTATGCCTCGCAGTAGGGGTTACTATGTCAAGTATGTGTAATGTAAAGCTGTCATGGTGGATATGACAGACATCATACACAGTATCACAGGCATAGCATGCATAATGGAGGTATGGCCTAGTGTTATGTACACTAACAGGATATGTATGGCCTGTACATATGGGACAGAGTAGTAGCAGAATAGCCACCGAAATGGAAGGAACACCAAGTAACCATGTCCAAGCGATCTGTAGCAGGTGCAATGTGTGCAACAATGAAGTCCGGCAGGTCCATGTGTAAACACATGTGCAGTGTACACAGTAGTGTCACCTCCCCATGGTAGTGTCCACTGAACAGCAGAGGTGGATGTCAACTGCATGTCTACACAGTACTGCTGCTGTGGTGGTACCATGACTATGTGTCACCCTATCAGCAAGGGAGCTATCACATGACCAGTGCCACAGTGTGTCCCTGTGGGATGTGCACAGGACCTACGTTCCACAGCATGGTGTGTGTTGTGTCTGCGGAAGTAACACAGAAGCCCAGGCCATGCAATGTGGCATGTGTGCACATATGCAGGAGTGCTTCATTAACCTGCCCACTGCAATTGCCATGTATGAGTACTACATGCATCACTAATGCGGAGGACATGGCCCATGTCAGAGTAGATGACACCCCTGTGTATGTGGTATGCAGATGAGTACAGATGTGTTCCCCGTCTGTCATCCGCATATGTAAACTGTCTGAGCCTGGTATACATCACGGCATGATAATGCCGTGCCATGTAAAGTCGTAGCCGTTGTGGAAGGTACACCACGAATGTGTTATTGTAACCCTGCCCGTGTGTAGATGTGTGTATGGCACAGGTACAAAGGCTACCTATGTACCAGCAACACACACAGTACAGATATGTGTGGCCCTGCAGATGTGTACCCATGCCACAGTGGAATATGGCAACCACAGCACCATGTGGGGCATGTGTGTGTACAGCAACCATGTACAATGTGATATGCATGTATGGGGACAGTATCCATGTGATACCCAGTGGATGACTGTTGCTATGCAAAGGTGATGTGTATGCACCATGTGTGATGTATCCTGATGCAATGACATCCACACGATGTATCTGCCACACCGACACCTGTACGGTTGTTATCAGTATGAGCTGGTGGAGCTACAATGGTGCCAGGTATGTAGATGTGGGATATCTAGGCATGGACAGTACTCTGTGACAGCATGTTGTGTATGTAAGCAAATAGTGAACATGAGGGGCCACATGACTGAGGACTGTGTAATGCCACATGTACCTGACATGTAGTAGGTAGCATGATATGCTTGCACCACTGTGTGTCCTGTCCAGGATTCATATAGCCTAACATCCTGAGACACAGGGTATGATGTGATGGTGGATGTGTACATTGCCAATACCAGAATGTGGAATGGTGCTGAAGGGCAATGTGGGGACAATGTCTGATCTGTTACCCTCTGTACCACACCAACCACCCATGCAATGGTATGACAGGTGGCCAGCATGTGTATGTGGCGTGCTGTGGCACACAGAGGCCCAACAAGGGTGCCAGTAAAGGCATGGAGGTCATCAATGAGTGTGTGAAGCACGGATGTGAGGGCGTGCCCCAGTGCCATACTGAATGGTCCAGTCATGGGTGTATGAATGCAGTCCCACACGTGCAATGCAGTACCACCCATGTGTAGTGCGATAGATGCGGTAGTGTGGTGGTCAAGGTACACAAGGTCCAAGAACAGGCTAGCAGTTAATTCAGTGGGCTGCTGCGGAGACACATACCAAACAGGTTGGCGGGACATAACAGCTAGGGAGATCGGAAGGTGACATTGGGACAGTGTCCTAGGACATAACGTGTGCATGGCAGTACCATGTATGTGTCCACAGGGACACTGCGATGTCCATGTATGGATTGCAACCCTGTAGTGAGTGAGAGTGTGTATTGTTGGTAGGTACACCATTGCCTGGCATGTTGCCAACAACATCTCAGTCGGCAATGCCTGGGTGACTGTCGTACGCTACATCGAATGTGGATGTAGCCAAACAACACAGACATACCACCACACTGCCTGAGGGCCCACACTGCAATGTGCGGCAGTCATGTGTAGGTAGCTAGCCTTGGAGCATGTGATGGACCACGAGGACCCACCATGACTGTCAAGTGATGCACCCACACATGTGAATATACCCACCGTGCAACAGCCTGCACATGTGCCCATACAGCAGATGTGCATGGAACATGACTACCACCGTGGCGTCTGTGAAAAGGCCAGTACCGCCATGTCTCTGTGTGGAATAGCATGGTCCCTACCATTGCGTACATGTTGCGGAAGTGCACTGTGATATGTGTCAGCATAGTCACGTACACTGTCCATCTGCCGGGGTGCCATGCCATTAACCACCCCCGTCAGCAGACGTCAGTAGTACCGGCCGTAGAGCACATGTACCATGTATGCTGCGATGGGTGTGTGTCCAGGGTGTGGCTAGCAGGGCCGTGAAGCATATATGTTCATCTACCATATCCCTAGGTTTAACACAGCAGACACATGGAGGTATGGTGCATGCCGAGGGTAGTGTAGGTATGGTATGTGTTGTGTAATGTGTCACCCAGCTATGTGTAGTGCATGGCCAAGCATGTGTGGGTACATGGGAGTCCATACTAGGGAAGTGTGGGTTGCTGTCAGCACATGGCAGTAGCAGCTGTCCGAGGTGCAATGTACAGTATGACAACACAGCCAGCATGTAACCTGTGGTGTACAGTGTACTCTCTGTTGCGTGTTACAATGTGTCTAGCGGTCACAAACATGGGTATCCGAACATGGAGTACCTATGATGCATTGTGTTCGGAAAATATACAGTATGTGTGTAAAACATTGTGTGATGTGGGATCCCTCACCTGTGTGTGTTGCAGTCCAGGTATGTGCCTGGGAGGTATGATCTGTGTACAATCTGGACTGGCAGGTGTGCTGTGCAGAGCATGGAGGCAGGTCCCAGGCACCGCAGATAAATGTCAGGCGTGCACTAGTGTGCGTGCCGTGCTTGTGTGCAGCACAGTGGAAGGTGCAAGCATTGTCACACATTACTGCATGCCGTGCCTGCCTGTTACAGCCCTGCTGGAGACAGACATGTGACACCGCCGCAGAGGCAGCATAGCATGTGAAGATGTACATGTGGGCTCCACACCCTAGGCAGATGTCCGCGGGTCATGTGTGCCACAGTAGTGTGGTCGACCACGACTGTCATACTGGACAGATACCACATGCCTGTATAAGTACAGTATGAGCATAGTCAACAGTCGCAGTGACAGAGTAGGCCAATGTACAGTATCCCGTGTGCAGACCACTGCCTACTGTACACCTGGCTAGACACACACCCGGAGGGTGAATATACCTTTGAGCCATCACATGTCCCAGTCCACGTAGCCTGTACAATGCCATCACAGGGTGGTCACAATAACGTGTGGTAAGACAGACACGTTGTACCAGGTGATGTGTCATGTGTGCATATGTTGAGTTGCACAGCCGTTCACACGTCCGCAACATATCGGTGCATGATGTATAGTGTAACATGATGTGTGGAACTGCACTGTGATCCACAACAGGGTCATCTGAGACAGGTGTGTTGTGAATGGTGTAACCCCCGGCCTGTATAAGCACACTGGTGCTGTTGGCAGCCATGCTGGTGGCCACCAGTGGTGCCTGCAGTGGTCATACAGACATACTGCACACAGTGTTCTGGCAGGAATGTCCATTGTTGTGGATGATGTGTTGCTACGTGAAGGTAGGTGTGTGTTGTGAATGTTACACATCCAGATGTGACCATCTGGCGCAGTCATGGTCGTCGACAGCATCACACACATCCACAGCGGTCAGAACCCTGTCCCCAGAATGGGTGTCAGCCACCCTCGTACTGTGTGGCGTATGTGCAGATGGCAGAACACCTCCCACTGGCTGGATAACAGTGTCAGCTAGGATGGCTACGTGATGGCTGGAATACGCCGTGATAATGTACAATGCTGGTATCCCAATGAAGTACCTGGAATCACACACAGTGCCCCATGGCTGCCATGTAAACCATGCACAACAATGACTGTGTGACAGACACAAACAATGCGTAGACATGTTGAACATGCACACATGAGAACACCCAATGAGGTATGTTGCACATATCGATGTACAACTGTCATCTATGGCCATAGCATGGATGCAGACGCACATGCCCACAGGCAGTACCACGCGATGTAGGTAGGGGGCATTGCGTGTACATGTGACAGTTGCTGTACCGCCACATGTCCTGCATAGCCGTCATGTAGGGGTAGCAGTGATGCGTGACTGTTGGACATGCCTGTACATTTGACCATGTCCCACAGGACATGTGTTACGATGTGTACAACATGTGTTGTGCCGTTATCAAGCTGTGAAGTGTACGGCTGCCAGTGTACCTGTGTGACATGTTCTGCGATGGGTGCAAAGGCACGCAGTACTGCATTGCATGCCCACATGCCCCACACAGGTGCATAGCCTGAACATACAATACAAAGAGGGTGTTGGATGATAGCAACCCACAAGAGGAGATGGAGTGCGGGTGGCAACCCACTACCACCTGTTCGAATGCGGTGTGCATGTCTATGACACATTAGCACCGAGAAGCTAGCGGTACAGCAGTACAGGGTTGCATGCATATATGTTCACCAATACCCCTGTGTCTCCCACCACTGGCCCGTGGACAGACAGACACCAGCACAATGTGCAGATTTGATATGTGCACAGCACATCACCGATGGCTACTGTAGAACAGGCTTACTGTGTAGACATGTGCACAGTAGGTCTGCGCCAGCCACACTCAAACACGTTATGTGCGAACCACACCAATAGTCCAGCCCATGCCACAGACAGATGTGCGCATCTGTGTATGCGATCTGGGAATGTCTCCGGCATAGCAGTATAGCTGTGTCAGTGTTGCGAACAACATATTGAATGGGTTGTATGTGTGAGGGGTGCGTCATCGTGTATGGTCAGATCGGCGATACCATCAGTGCCCCTGCTATGTGAACATCCCTGTCCCCATACATGGATACCTATGCTGTGCCCAACACCACGTTTCCCGTGGGAGGGATGGCGCTGTGCGGTGCACCAGCAGACATGGGGGTGGCAGCAGGCACTGGATGTAGACATATGTGGTACCCATGTCAGTCAGGCAACCATCCATGTGTGCGGGATAGCAGTGTGTGGGCACATACAGCACTGTGTTGAACAATATCGCAGCACATAGCACCTGTCAGGGTTAATGTGTATGCATGGATGTGCGATACCTGCATGCACCAGACACACCCCACCAAGCAGCGTGCAGCCTACCTTGCATAAGGCCAGTGTCCACACCATGATGATAGACATGTGTAATGTCCATATACACATAGCAATGACATATGGAATGGACAGCCACCCTGCCAATATCAGTACCCCCAGGTGGGTCACATCCCAGTGCCATGTATGTGACATACCCTGCCATACCATGCAGCCCTGCCCAGCAAGGCTGCACGTGCTATCACAGTCCTACATGGTGCGATGGACAAAAGGCACTTTCACTATCAACCGTCCACAGCAGTAATGTGGCGGTGATGCACCCTGTGGTGTTACAGGTGCTGTGTGTTGCTGTGGACAGCGTGCGCACATGCTATGCATGACCTTTCCTGCTAATGTCACATGGTTACACATTGTCCCATGTGTATCACATGTGCAACACAGGTGAGCCGTGGCAGGTTGCCCAACACCCGTACAGTGCTGTGTGGATGTACATGGCACAACACATGCATGTACAGGTGTCCATGTGTATGTGTGCAGTGCCACGCTGGCGTTCATAATGGCGGCGTGCGGGATGTCTAGTGACATATACACAGCATCCAGGTGAACAGTAGAACTGTTGTCACATGGGGACCTGTGCCAACTGATATGGACACAGGTGCAGGCAGGTACACATGTCCACAGCAGGCTAACATCAACATGGTGCGTGTACAGTGTGATGAGGTGACACACAGATATGATATGACACCCACTGCTCAATGGTGTGGCGGCAACACGTCGGCTGTGTCACTGCCATGATGCATCGCAGAGATTACTGTGCAGATGTTGTACATGTCATAGCAATGTATGTCCAGCAGTATGCCAGTACAGCAGTGTAAATGTGACCTGTCAACATCATTATGTCTTACAGATAATGCCACGTTCGGCTGCCTGCCTACAGCCGACAGGAGGATGAAGTGATTATACCGTTGCTCCACGACAACTACGACATACTGTTCAGCCATGTGCCACTACAGGCACAGCAGCGTGATGACGTGTGGCAGGATTTGCGCAGGAGGGTGAACACCGTGGGCGGCCACAACCGCACATACCAGCAGATCCGCAGACACTGCACAGACCTAATTCGGCATGCGAAACAGCGTGCCGCCGCAATCGCCAGACAACAAGGTGGGACAGGTGGTGGGCCACCAACCCAGCCCCCAATCACACACACGGAGGAGCTCCTGGCCAGTCTGGGGACACCCAGGGAACAACATGCAGAAACCCTCGCTGCCATCGTGGAGGTGGGTGTCTCCCAACCAACGAGCCTGGAGCTGCCTGGTAAGTCAGTCTTGCATGTTTGTATGATAACTGTCGTAGGTGTGGGTGTCATAGTACACCACATAATGTAGCAACACATGCCAGGTACATGGCCACACAAGCTGCATACTACAGTATGCTACTTTGTTTGCAGACATGTGCATAGCACATGCTAACACACAGGTGCATGATGTGACATGCACAGTGCTTACCGTGGCGATAGTAATGGATAATGTGTATACTGTTGTGTCGCCCCTATACAGGTACCTCTGGCGTGTCGCACAGACATGGGTCTGTCGCAGGTGAGACTGTTGCTAGTAATAGGCATGATACGGTGTATAGATATTCCCCATGTGTCCAGGTATGACATGCACACCTGGGTCTGCCCCAGTCACGGTATACAGGTTGCACCACCCGACACACACGCCACCCATGTACAGTAGATACAACCGTTAGTATAGACCGGCATGACACCACATAACCCATCGGTGTGATATGTGCAGTCAGCTATGCATACAATGGTGGAGGTGTTCCACAATGGCTGCATGTGTAGTATGCATCGGTATGCCTTTGCGGTATGCACACAGTACCACATAGTGAGCTGTGATCTGGCCAGAACACAGGTGTTACCACTGTGACCTATGCCCCTGCATTGGGTGCACACGTTGTGACATGGCACATGACATGTCCCATGCGTGGTGGTCTGTCCGCAACATTGTCACACCATGACATGACCTCATGCGACATAGCAGACATCCACAATGTCTGCATAGCCTTCGAGAATGTGACACCTCAGACTGAATGCGGGTGTATGTCACATGGGCCACCACAGGGATGTGTACACGATGCCCATCACACACAATTGTCCATGAACCAGACAAACATGGCCATGGGTGATACCTACAGGCATGTTGCCACACAGTACATCCGCGGTGGGTAGTTACCGTTGCACCCTGTCCACACATAGTGCGGTCATCGCTGTAGTGGACCCCCTGGACATCCGATGTGGTACACCAGACAAATGGAATGCCTGTCTGCAGCCATTAGAGGTGCCACCAATGTCTACCATATCGTGCTGTGGAACAGCATGACTGAGTTTCAGACATGGCAATGCAATGCGTCCAGGTTACGCATCGCACAGAAACATACCTGTGTCCTGCTGCCGTGCAGTGGCACAGTGCCCGTACTCCCCACTGTACAGCTATGTACACAGCTCACACCAACCACACCTGCACAGACATCCTTGTTACACATGCATTCTATCTGTAGACTGTACACATAACACTGCACTGTGACATCCGTTATGATGTGGTGCATGTGGTGGGACACCATTGTCACATGTCCACATGATACCGCACATGTTTGCGGTTTACATGACATAGTGGCGCCAGCCATGTGTACTGTTAACCCGCCCGTGGCCACGGTGTATCACGGTGATGCATGCAAACTACCATGAATGTGTGTACTGCAAGCCTACTAAAGGACACCTGCTTGATGTAGTGTGCACTCCAGGGCAGTATGCATACTACCACTATTAATGTCTGGGCTGCATTCACTGGGCTGTGGTGTGGGAATGCTGCATGCCACCTGCAATATCACATGCATGATGTGTCTGCATGTGTGTGTGTCTGCGTGTGTATGTCAGCGTGTGTGTGTCCGCATGTGTGTGTGTGTGTGTGTGTGTGTGTGTGTGTGTGTGTGTGTGTCTGTGTGTGTGTCTGCGTGTGTGTGTGTGTCTGCGTGTGTGTCTGCGTGTGTGTAATGTAACTTACGGTATGTCTTTGTATTCACAGGTGCTGTAGGTGCGTTCCCCTCCTGCGGTCCATCTGATGCTAGTGTCCCCACAGATACTAGCGGTGATGACCATGTGCATGAGGCACAGGCAGGGTCGTCACGGGCAGAAGCTGTGCCATTGGATAACATCCCACCTATGTCCCCTTCATCCCCGCACGGTTCAGATGCCGACACATACCACATCACCGTTGCCCATAGAGGAAGGACAGTCAGCGTCTGTTGGCACCGAGCAGGAATGTGTGGTGGCTGCAGAAGGTGCGGGTTCTCACCATGTTGCCAGTGTTTTGACTGGTGGAGTGCCTCACTGGCATGTGGCTGGTGCTGCTCGTGGGAGGAGCACTGCTAGACATGCACCTGCCGTACAGGGTGCAGCAGCTGGTATCACCAGGCGCATGTTTCAGACTGTAATGGCGGCACAGGCACGTGCCGAGCGGCAGAACCAAGAAGGGCAGAGGCTGCAGAGGGCGCAATCCGTTCCTTAAATGAGAACATCCAGTCATTGGCGAATGCGCAACAGCAGCTTGCCGATGTTCTGGATAGGAGATTAGGTGAGATGGTTGGAATCCTCGACCGAGGCATGTCAATCAGCTTGGCGTGAGCTGTCTGTGCTGGAACACCTGGTAGGGGTGAGGCGTGGGACACGTGGCCGTGGGCCAGCAACACCACCTAGTGCAGGTCGGCGTGTGCGTGCCACCTCTCATGCCCACTCACACAGTGCTGGTAGCAGCAGCAGTGCAGCTGGTGCTACACCAACCACACCAGGACACAGCAGGCCACGTGGGCGTGGCCCTGGATGGTCCCAGCGTGGACACGGTTCCAGCGGACATGTGTCATCGGAGAGTGGCCACTCCATACCTCCACCCGGTAGTGCCCGTGCGACCCCAGGCAGGCACGGGTCACGTGGCGCAGGCAGACACAGTGAGCCATACAACCTGCACTGTACAGTCTGGGGCTGCCAAGTATACCCCTGTAGGCATCACAGATGGCTGAACTGTGTACACACATACCCACACACAGCAGACACAACTGTAGGGCTCCACCACATCCACATGCATTCTGCACAGTCATGCCCAGTAAATGCACAGGCCCTTACACACACACATGATGTCATCCATTGGTACAGCCTATGCCCTGGCACACATATCACCCTGGGCATATGATGAAGCCTCTGCCGCAGCACCGTGATCTACACCATCGGTGCGGTTATGCAAACATATTCTGATGCACAGGGTGGACAAGATAGTGAGAGGTGTATGTGATACCTGTGTCCGCATAGTGCGCGATGTGTATGTTGCGGTGGTTGTGTATGACAGGTGACAGGTGCGTATGTGACGTGGGTCGTGCACTGACATCATGCAGCAGACATACCATGTAGTGCAGGTGCAGCATTCATTGTTTTGTGTACACGGTATGCGTGGCGGTTACATGTGTAGCACCATGTTGGTTCAGTTAACCCGTATGCCAATTATGGTGTACTTGCATGTGCCTACTGGGAGCACTGTTATCAGTCCCCCACGTGTAGCTGTGGGGTACCCACAGGCACATCTGGCAATATCAGCATACCACAGGTACCCGCAACCTGCATGGACCCTACATAGGTACATAGGTGCACATGTACATACCAGGCTATGTGCCCTACGGCATGTGTAAGCCTAGCCAGACTGTGTGTGGCTGTTAACACCCCTTAGGATGAGGATACCACATCCATCGGTCCGCTGTCCCTCTGTCCAGCAGTGACACAGAGATGATGCCTGGCGCATACCTATGATCACACATCCACCGCGTCATGATTACTCTTGGACAAAGTCAGTCAGGGGCTCTGATTCACATGGGCTGGCAATCCTCTCCATGTTGTAGGGGCTCTCTGGGCGTTGACCCTGTTCCCCAAGCACGTCCTATTCATGTTCGTGTTGAGGTTTCTGACAGTCGCTTCTGTGCCCGTGTTTGCCTGGAGCCTAGGAGGTGGAACATGTCCATGTCACCCAGGTCGGACATGGCCGTGTATGTCAGGCACAGATCACCACAGAGCAGACGTGCTGGGAAGGTATACAGCCGGAGTCCCCTTGGTCGGGCAGCGTGTGACACATGTCTCAGCACCTTTATCCCTGTGTTGTGGAACGTTTGTGGTCCTTCCGAGTGCTGCAGGTGTCAGGTTAGGTACAGCCCAGATGTGGCATTGTACACAATCATTGGTCTGATGTGTGAAGTGTACAGGGGTACAATGAACTCCCCTGATGTGGATGTGATTCCTTCCTGACCAGGTGGCCACAGTGGAATGTCTTCCCAACCACATTGGCATTGTGTGTGTTGACAGAGGTTACCGACAGGTGTGGTACCCATGTCCCTGAACACGTCCACCATGTTGAATGGATTACCACCTACATGTTACGTCGGGGCGAACATGTCCTTCCCACTGGGTAGGTCTGCACCTTCCCTGGCATGTAGCAGCAGGCCATGGCTCTGGCACCAGTTATCCATGTCTATGAGGCCCCAGGTGGATGTCCGTGTCAGATGGGGTGTTGGGTATGGTGGCGGTGTGCAGTCATCTGCATACCTTGTCTGCCACAATCCCCCTATGTTTGCATGCACATTGGAAGGTTGAATGCCGAACAGGAGGGGGCCCAGGACTGAGCCCTGTGGGCCTCCACTCGAGACCAGCTTGGAGTCTGACATGGCACCAGGAACACAAACCCTGTGTGGTGTGACCTCCATCCAGTTGGCAAACCATCGTGTGACATATGTCCCCACATATGCGCTGGCGAGCCTTTCCATGAGTCCCACGTGGAGTGTGGTTTGAGCGCTCCCGCCAGGTCATGGTAGTGTGTGCAGACCGGCGTACCCCATCAATGGCCTTAGTGACCCCTCCAGACAGGTCGAGCAGGTTTGGGAGGCAGGATCTGCCCTTGACTAAGTCGATGTGGGTATGTATTGGCTGTACACCACTGTCTGTATTCATGGGCCCCAGTATGGACCTCCCGCAGCTTTGCAGACAAGGCTTGTCAAGCTGATAGGGCAGGAATGTCTACAGTCCATAAGAGCACTACCCTGGCGTAGTGGGACCACAGCTGCCGTATGCCATCCAGCGGGGACCTAGCCCGTAGTAAGGCTAAGATGACACAGCGGCCTTATGTGTGGGGCGAGGGCCTCAATGAGGTTGGGTAGCACACAGCCAGGGACACCATCTGGGCCCATTGGTGCTGTGTTCACCGCTTAACAGATATCAGATCACTCCTGGGCATACGAGATGTTTGGGAGGCTAGACTCTGGTGGGATGGTAGGGCCCCCTCTTGGGGGGGGTGGATGTATGCATGGAACATGTCCGCTGGTTTGTTGACAATGTCTGTGGGTTCAGTGACCATTGTACCATTCTGGAGTAATTCCGGGCATGACTGTGCGCTCCCACCCATGTCCCTACCACAGCTAAGGAAGGCCCTATGGTTGTCTCATGTGCCCTCTGCAGTACCACTCCCACAAGCGGCCTTGGATGATTGTATGTGTGACCGTGGTATTAATGAGTGATGCCTTCCCTGGTACTGATATTGCTCTGTCATGTATTAGCTCCAACTGTTGTTGTACAGTTTGTCAATGGCTGGGGTCCACCAGACCATGTGCCTGCCTTCGGTGGACAAGGTCCTGATGTTATCATGATCGCTTGGTGCAGACATCCCTGGGGGTGCTCAGAGAAGGCATTTGTAAGGGTTTCAGCAGTGTGGCCTGTGTTTACCACTGGCATGGAGGCCTTGTAGGGTACCACACCGGTCGTATGGCGTGTGTGGTTTGCTGTGGAGAGGTCGTCACTTAGGTCTCCCATGCGGTGTTGGGTGCAGGATGTGGATTACCAGTGGATCCACTATACGGTCTGACATCACCATTGAGGATGTACATCCTGTGTGGAGCATATCCTCCCCATGTGTGATGATCAGAACTGGTATCGTCCCCTAGTGGGTATGGTGCATGGGTGTTCCACAGCAGTCAGGTGTATGAACACCTGGGACCTGTGGCGTAGGGTGTTGTGTCTTGGGTAATGTTCTCGGTCTATGTATGGGTGGTTGATGTCACCCAATACGGCGGTGTTGTGAGCATGCACACTCACCAGTGTCCTCAGGACGGCTGTGCAGGTATCCTGGGTTTGGGAGGGTGGTCTGTAGCATGCAACAAACTGTAGGGCAGTCCTAACCATGGTTAATTGCACCTGGATATTCCCTGGTGCTATGTGCATCTCTGCCAACATGGAGGTGTGTGTATCCGTCATAGAAATGGGGACTCCACCTCCTTCTGTGTTATGTCCGGGTTATGGTCCTGAGCAGCGTGATATAGGGTATGACCCTACAGTGCTGGGGTGCTCTCAGCAGCCCTGACCAATGTTTCAGTCACTGCACTGACATCGATGTCCTCCATACTGAGGAGGGCATTTGAGGGTGTGCAGCTTGGCTGTAGACCACTGGCAGTGAGCTGCATTATCCTGTGTGTTCTCCAGGCTTGTAGTGTGGGGTGGTAGGTTTATCATTCCAGCCGTGCCTGCGGTGAGCACTGTGGGGGTGGCAGGTGCCTTTGCCAAACCCTTGTAGACCAGGGGCGACAGCTGCCAGCCATACCATGCGAAGGGGTGTGGCGTGCCAAGCATGTCATCCCAGGTAAATGGAATGCGGAACCGCTCAGACTGACACTGGTAACCAGGACATTATCAAGGGTGACCACATTGAGCCAGTGTAGTGGCATCATACTTGATGAGGGTGGGATACTGCCCAGGGTCAGGGACATGCCGGCCTGGGCTACACAATCTGAGTGGCCCTCTATGTGTCCTGTAATGTATCCCAGGGTGGTATGCCACCAGACGTAGACACCAGCATGGGCAATGACCGCGTCATACCTGCACATGCTGCGGAGTGACCTGAGTGCGTGTGTTATGTGGCGTATTCCAGCGCCCGGCAGGCAGCCTACTGTGATCATTCCCTTGTTCAGTATGGTGGGTGGGGCGTCGGTGTGTCTGGCAGTGGCGTCACCCATTACAGGTGTGTCTGGCAGTGTGTGCGTCACCTTTGGGTCTCTGCCGGGTTAGCACACTGGCATTGAGAACTATGTGTTGCATGTCCTATGTCTTGTGGAGGCAGTAGCTTGTGTGTCTGCTTCAGAGGGCTCGTTAGGTTCGCGACATGTCCTACAGTGCCCCAGGTATGTCGTAGTGTGTTCATGTGTTTGATTAGCATTTGCGATAGTCACATGTGACACTGGGTATGTGGTGTGCATTGTGTCCTTCCCTCCAGCGTGGTCTTGCGGTCATGGTTGGAGAGAGCACAGCCCCTGTCTGGCTATATAGTTGCGTCTGTCACATGTATTATGGTCATTGGTGGAGGTGCGGCTTGTCCGTGTCCATGAGGCACCTGTAACAGTGGCCAGGATGCCCAGATTCACCATCTGAACAGGAGAGGTCGCTAGCAATTGACCCGTCGACATGCCAGAGGATGTGAATGCATCTGCTGTCTGGCGTGTCAGAAGGCACCTATAGGGAATTGGGCACACAAGGGGATTCTAGGACAGTGTAGTACTCCATTTAGTATACATGTACTTTATCTATGTGGGAATACTATGGGAGCAGGTGCAATGCTTTTGTGATGTAGAGAACAGACAGTCGGGATTGCAAGAAGAGGTCATACACATAGACCTGCGGAGCACGGGCAGGATACAGTGTAGCGTTGCTTACACGGTACATGGCACATGTCCACACATATACTGCACCTGGCGCCTGTGGTCGGTGCCACAGGCTACGGTGGACAGAGACATCACATACATGGCATGACACAGTACAGGTATGGTGACATTCTGCAGGTGTCGTGCGCGGTGTGCTGGCTACTGACCGCAGGTGTCACATGTCAGCTGTGGTGCACAGTGTTCGACAGTCGGATGCTGTACCGGTATAGGAATATTCCGCGTGCAGGACGTACACCTCTATGGCACACACACCATTGTGTGCAGATGGGGACACCTGTCTGTGTGGTCGGCACCCTCACAAGACAATGCAGCGATGCGCCATGTCACAGGGGTGGTCTTGCACAGGTGGCCAGTAAGGCTCACAGGTGTGGGAATGACAGGGCTGTACAATGCAGCACCACTACGGGATGGTCACCCTGTGTGGTCAGTGTCCAGTCACAACACGATATCTGCATACACCCTCTCAACAGGCAGCAGACATACACACATGTCGACACACTGACATGGTGGTGGCCACACATGTCTACGGAGGGATGGCGTGTTGCATGTACCACACCATCCACATCGGTGCACCCCACACTGAGGTAGGTACAGAGCTCTACCATGGTGTACAGTGATGTGTGGCACGTGGCACATAGTTCCCCGATCTGTGGCATACATGGGCACACATTCCTGCACACATGTTGGTGCTAGGAATGCCACACCGCTACATGTGTTTGTGCAGGCGTGCAGCGGTATGTGGTGCATCCTGCGTACTACCACTGTATCCGGCAGCTGTGCCAATATCTGCACTTGGGTGGTGGTAGGGGTTACAGTGGCAATGTGACATATGGTCGAACCGCATGGCGATGGGTATGCATCATGGCAGCGTTGTCATGTAAAGGTGACATAGCGGACTGTATGCACATGTCAGGGTAGGGCGGTGTGTGACACACCTGTGACCAGCACCTGCACACATGCATGTGGACAGGTGTTTAAACAAATGGTGTACACACAGACTGCCATGCGTGCTGTTACTATGCCACCATATGGCCCCCATGATGGGTATGCATGTGGGAGGGGGTTGCAACTGTCTTACGGACACCAGACACCACCCCTGCATGGCTGCACCGTGCACAGTACACGTGTCACATGTATCCCCTGTTGCCATGTGTGTATGCATTGCTACGTTGTGACATGTGTGTCAACATGCATGGAACATGGACTGTGGTTTGGTATCACAGCTGTCACAGGCAAACTGTACAAGGGTATGTGTCCCTGTGAACACCGCCACACCCTGTAGGGGGTGCATACCACAGACATGTGTCCGCCTTCCCTTCGTGTGTGTATTACCGCGTACGCCTGTGTCATGCATGTGGTCCATCACAGGCCTCGTATGTGTCCTGCGTGCAGTCCATGCACACAGCCTGGAAACCACATATGTGACATATCCGGACATTGTTTCACTGTGGTACAGCTGCAGTCATGTGTCATACCTGTGTCAGGCCCGTGGCATGTGTGGATCACGCCTGTCCGTGTATACCGATGCGGTGGACTACATCACACCTGTGGGATCATTGATAGTACATGTGTACTCTGCACGACGGACGTACACCGCCACATAGTCTTCTGGACATATGTCACATGCAGTTTCTGGACCGTGAGGCATACTGCTGCACCGATAACAAGGTGCTGGCATAGCAGCTACAGTGTTCACTTCGGTGTGTACATGTTCAGCCTGCACCCATGGCGCCTGTGCTGTCATCTGTGTGTGTATGTGTGACTGCATGTGTGTCCACCCTGCGCGTGTGGACGGGTTTACCTGTCCTTGACTTGCGGTGTGTGCACTCCGTCTGCATGCGGACGGCGCGTAGCACATACTACGTGTGTGAGCATGGCGGGTCGCTGTTGTGTGGCTGGACACACGGCGGTCCACAGTCTGCCTCCCATGCCGTCGCCCCATGTGTATGCATGTCTGCTCTGTGCCGATTCTAAGTGTCTGAGCATGCCCAGTAAGCAGCTGTGTAGATGGACACACAGTACAGTGCACACCGCCCGACTGCATTGATACCCGGGTGCATGCCTGTTTCCCTTCGCAACTGCCACGTCTGTGGCATGGCGGTTGCTGTTGTGTGGCTGGACACACCGGCGGTCCACAGTCTGCCTCCCATGCCGTCGCCCCATGTGTATGCATGTCTGCACTGTGCCGATTCTAAGTGTCTGAGCATGCCCAGTAAGCAGCTGTGTAGATGGACACACAGTACAGTGCACACCGCCCGACTGCATTGATACCCGGGTGCATGCCTGTTTCCCTTCGCAACTGCCACATCTGTGGCATGGCCGGGTTGCTGTTGTGTGGCTGGACACACGACGGTCCACAGTCTGCCTCCCATGCCGTCGCACCATGTGTATGCATGTCTGCTCTGTGCCGAGTCTAAGTGTCTGAGCATGCCCAGTAAGCAGCTGTGTAGATGGACACACAGTACAGTGCACACCGTGCCCGACTGCGTTGATACCCGTGAGCATGTCTGTCTCCCCTTTGCAACCGCTAGGTGTGAGAGGCATGGCCAGTACACCTGTCGGGGGTACACACGACAGTCGGCACCGATGTCTGCTACTAGGCGTGTAGCCATGGCCAATGACATCCTGCATAGCCATGGTGACCATCCAGGTGACTCATATGTGGCTGTCATGCCACATTGGCTGCCTACATCCTGCACGGCGGATGCCCTCTCATAGGGTATACTGTCATGTGGTGCATCCCGTATTCATGTCGTGATGTACTGCTCCGTAGTTATTTGGTATTCCCGACTGCAGCACTACCGTGTTACTGTCACGGCCACCTTGGGATGGTAACAGGCTGTGTGACTGCGCACTCTGTCTTCATTCCCTATCGGCCGCATTGCCTCTGCAGATGATACCACCCACCTAGGGGTATGCCTCCTGACAGTGCTGTGCTCAGTAATCCCGGTGGCGCGTTCTGTAAATGCTTCATGCTGTAGTGAGTTCATGTAGGTAGGCGTAGGTTCGACTCTCGGCCCTTCCGTGTGTGTGTGTGTGTGTGTGTGTGTGTGTGTGTGTTTCCAGCTGCCTCTGCAGATAAACATGTTTCTAGCAGCTTCGCAACACATACCTTGGCTATTGCCAGCTATTCTCTTACGGGTGATGTCACCCGCCTAGAAGTATGCCTCTGACAGCGTTGTGCTCAGTAATCTCGGTAGCGCGTTCTGTAAATGCTTCATGCTGTAGTGAGTTCATGTAGGTAGGCGTAGGTTCGACTCTCGGCCCTTCCCTGTGTGTGTGTGTGTGTGTGTGTGTGTTTCCAGCTGCCTCTGCAGATGAACATGCTTTAGGCAGCCGCAACACATACCTTGGCTATTGCCAGCTATTCTCTTACGGGTGATGTCACCCACCTAGAAGTATGCCTCTGACAGCGTTGTGCTCAGTAATCTCGGTAGCGTTCTGTAAATGCTTCATGCTGTAGTGAGTTCATGTAGGTAGGCGTAGGTTCGACTCTCGGCCCTTCCCTGTGTGTGTGTGTGTGTGTGTGTGTTTCCAGCTGCCTCTGCAGATGAACATGCTTTAGGCAGCAACACATACCTTGGCTATTGCCAGCTATTCTCTTCTGGTGATGTCACCCGCCTAGAAGTATGCCTCTGACAGCGTTGTGCTCAGTAATCTCGGTAGCGCGTTCTGTAAATGCTTCATGCTGTAGTGAGTTCATGTAGGTAGGCGTAGGTTCGACTCTCGGCCCTTCCCTGTGTGTGTGTGTGTGTGTGTGTGTTTCCAGCTGCCTCTGCAGATGAACATGCTTCGCAACACATACCTTGGCTATTGCCAGCTATTCTCTTACGGGTGATGTCACCCACCTAGAAGTATGCCTCTGACAGCTGTGCTCAGTAATCTCGGTAGCGCGTTCTGTAAATGCTTCATGCTGTAGTGAGTTCATGTAGGTAGGCGTAGGTTCGACTCTCGGCCCTTCCCTGTGTGTGTGTGTGTGTGTGTTTCCAGCTGCCTCTGCAGATGTACATGCTTTAGGCGGCTTGCAACACATACCTTGGCTATTGCCAGCTATTCTCTTACGGGTGATGTCACCCGCCTAGAAGTATGCCTCTGACAGCGTTGTGCTCAGTAATCTCGGTAGCATGTTCTGTAAATGCTTCATGCTGTAGTGAGTTCATGTAGGTAGGCGTAGGTTCGACTCTCGGCCCTTCCCTGTGTGTGTGTGTGTGTGTGTGTGTGTTTCCAGCTGCCTCTGCAGATGAACATGCTTTAGGCGCCCAACACATACCTTGGCTATTGCCAGCTATTCTCTTACGGGTGATGTCACCCGCCTAGAAGTATGCCTCTGACAGCGTTGTGCTCAGTAATCTCGGTGGCGTTCTGTAAATGCTTCATGCTGTAGTGAGTTCATGTAGGTAGGCGTAGGTTCGACTCTCGGCCCTTCCCTGTGTGTGTGTGTGTGTGTGTGTGTGTGTTTCCAGCTGCCTCTGCAGATGAACATGCTTTAGATGCTTAACACATACCTTGGCTATTGCCAGCTATTCTCTTACGGGTGATGTCACCCGCCTAGAAGTATGCCTCTGACAGCGTTGTGCTCAGTAATCTCGGTAGCGCGTTCTGTAAATGCTTCATGCTGTAGTGAGTTCATGTAGGTAGGCGTGGGTTCGACTCTCGGCCCTTCCCTGTGTGTGTGTGTGTGTGTGTGTGTGTGTTTCCAGCTGCCTCTGCAAATGAACATGCTTTAGGCGCGCAACACATACCTTGGCTATTGCCAGCTATTCTCTTACGGGTGATGTCACCCGCCTAGAAGTATGCCTCTGACAGCGTTGTGCTCAGTAATCTCGGTAGCGCGTTCTGTAAATGCTTCATGCTGTAGTGAGTTCATGTAGGTAGGCGTAGGTTCGACTCTCGGCCCTTCCCTGTGTGTGTGTGTGTGTGTGTGTGTGTTTCCAGCTGCCTCTGCAGATGAACATGCTTTAGGCGCTTCGCAACACATACCTTGGCTATTGCCAGCTATTCTCTTCTGGTGATGTCACCCGCCTAGAAGTATGCCTCTGACAGCATTGTGCTCAGTAATCTCGGTAGAATGTTCTGTAAATGCTTCATGCTGTAGTGAGTTCATGTAGGTAGGCGTAGGTTCGACTCTCGGCCCTTCCGTGTGTGTGTGTGTTTCCAGCTTCCTCTGCAGATGAACATGCTTTTGGACGCTTCGCAACACATACCTTGGCTATTGCCAGCTATTCTCTTACGGGTGATGTCACCCGCCTAGAAGTATGCCTCTGACAGCGTTGTGCTCAGTAATCTCGGTAACGCGTTCTGTAAATGCTTCATGCTGTAGTGAGTTCATGTAGGTAGGCGTAGGTTCGACTCTCGGCCCTTCCCTGTGTGTGTGTGTGTGTTTCCAGCTGCCTCTGCAGATGAACATGCTTTAGGCGCTTAACACATACCTTGGCTATTGCCAGCTATTCTCTTACGGGTGATGTCACCCGCCTAGAAGTATGCCTCTGACAGCGTTGTGCTCAGTAATCTCGGTAGCGTTCTGTAAATGCTTCATGCTGTAGTGAGTTCATGTAGGTAGGCGTAGGTTCGACTCTCGGCCCTTCCCTGTGTGTGTGTGTGTGTGTGTTTCCAGCTGCCTCTGCAGATGAACATGCTTTAGGCGGCCAACACATACCTTGGCTATTGCCAGCTATTCTCTTACGGTGATGTCACCCGCCTAGAAGTATGCCTCTGACAGCGTTGTGCTCAGTAATCTCGGTGGCGTTCTATAAATGCTTCATGCTGTAGTGAGTTCATGTAGGTAGGCGTAGGTTCGACTCTCGGCCCTTCCCTGTTTGTGTGTGTGTGTGTGTGTGTGTGTGTGTGTGTGTTTCCAGCTGCCTCTGCAGATGAACATGCTTTAGATGCTTCGCAACACATACCTTGGCTATTGCCAGCTATTCTCTTCTGGTGATGTCACCGCCTAGAAGTATGCCTCTGACAGCTGTGCTCAGTAATCTCGGTAGCGTTCTGTAAATGCTTCATGCTGTAGTGAGTTCATGTAGGTAGGCGTAGGTTCGACTCTTGGCCCTTCTGTGTGTGTGTGTATGTGTGTGTGTGTGTTTCTAGCTGCCTCTGCAGATGAACATGCTTTAGATGCTTACAACACATACCTTGGCTATCAGCGGCCATTCCTTTACGGATGTTGTCACCCACCTGTACATGTGCCACTGCGGGGGGTGTGTTGGGGGGCCCACGTGGCGCATTCCATACCTGTGTCATACTTTTGTGCGGTTGGGTATGTGGGGTGTGGTCAATCACCATGCCTGCCACATGTGTGTGTGTGTCCATGCTCCCAGCTGCATGGGTTCATAGGGTATGGCTTTGAGGTTTCCGCAGAACACTCATATCCTGCCGCCATCCCTGTGTTTGTGGATGGTGAGACGCAGCTCGTGTACTGCTTGTGTGCCTGCTGTGGTTGGCGACCTCCGTAGCGTGTTCTCCACGTGCACCCTGCTATGGTGTGGTGGGGTGGTGCTGTGTACATTACACTCACGGGCCTGCCACATGTGTCCGTCTGTATCTCTGTCATTGTATATCTATGTACCTATGTTGTGCCCGTAGTGCTGCTCTTGCATGGACAGCTGTCTTTCCCATGTATCGCATATTTGCGGCTGACACATAGAACTGTGGTACGTTGCATATCCACTCATTGTCCATGCACCGTCCGTATTCCAGAACACCCTAAAGACATCTGCTGGATATCGTGGCAGACAGCTATCCTTGCTGTCCTGACACTGTACCATTACGCCATACACCTTGTGTGTACTTGCCTATTTATGGTGTGTGTATGTCTACCTGTGCTGTATGCATGGCGTGTGTGTGTCCGCTATAGCCATCTGTGCAGGTGTCGCCACTATGGGTAATCCTTGTGGACGCTGTTTCATGTGCGTCTGCACATACCTGCAGACGTACTACCCGTCCTCTGGCAGCGGCCTTAGGTGGCCTGCTGCCCTAGGCTGTAGGGCTCCATGGCCCACCACCACAACACATGGTGCCCCATCTTGGTATACCTACATGACACACCTACTAGACAGGTGGCCCTACTAGTGCGGTGCCCTGGGCAGCCGCAGGATTGGCGTATGCCTACGGCGGCTATGAGCACATCACAAGGCATCGTCTACATTCGGTGTTTTTCACGATGTCTAGGTTATAATACCAGAGGGGACCTCATCAGCTATGCTATAGAATGCGGATTTAGATGGATTAGTAGGTGGAGGGTTGGCCACACACCAGGGCTGACCGATGGAACACTGATGAGGCCTCTTTTGAGAAGCAGGTGGATCAAACCCCGTAACAGGAATGTAGTTTAGGTACAGATGTAGAGTTAACACACATTTGTCCACTCTTTCAGTTCTGTACCACTGTATTACAGTGATATGCTATGCATATCTTCCATATACATTGTTAGATCTTTGATTGATGAGTATTGCATAGTACAATATCATATAATACATGTGTTAATAGGATGCTTTCTGAGATGTTAACATATGTGTGTGTGGTTAACATTGCGTCTGTGCTTTCTATGCTGTGGTTACATGTTCATTGTTTGCATAGAAAGTAACAAATGGAAGTGTAAGGGGATATTTAAAGCCTGGATGCTTCTATGTTATGTGTAAGTCTCACGGAGCCTACGGGTGAAAGCGCTTACATGTCTATGAAGTAACCTTTGTATACCATATGTGACCTGTCGTGGACAAAATGTCTCGTTGACTGTTTCATCTACCTATGTGTGACTTGGTTTGTGTGCCATAAGGTGCCAGCGGGTCTTTGATGTTGATTAGGTGTATTCCATGGTCAATTGACATTAATCCTATTAATTCACTGAAGGATGTTCTTCATTGGTGGGAGCGCCATAGTTTGACCAGCGTATGGCTTTCCTAGCTGGCGTTGATATTGTGCCATTGGTATGTGTTCCACAGGTCACCCATTTGTTCCAGCGGTATGGAAGCGTGTGATCCCCATTTTGGTGCTGGCAGATTGAGTGCTGTATGCGCGGTATTCGCAGCGGTCTGGCTATGTATGGGAGTGTCTACTGTAGTCCCTATCTGTATTTCCTGTGTTATGCCTCACTGCAGCTGTGTGGTTCCACCAGGTTTGCAGTTATGGGTGCCATCTTGGTCCTATGCTTGTCCATCCCTAGCGATTGCCTACTGGACACTGGTATGGAGCAGTACACATTTCACACCTACATTTAGCATTAGCCGGTAGATGCTTTGCACAATCAGTGGGGAGTAAGGCACGTGCTACTCCCACATCCCTCCCACGGTGCGGGACAACATATTATCTGCCAAACAACACCGAGCCACGTTTCTCCATACCCAGGATCCCATGGCTGTAACCCTCGACAGTACCCATTATACATTCTTCATGTGTGCGGGACTGAGATGTGGACGCACATCTATGGACACGGCCATATGGGTAATTCTGCTCATATGTTCTGCATTTCATGGACACCTGTCCTCAACCTTAAACACGCTGGTGGTGCATATGTCTAACTGTGCCGTAGTCATGGCTGTTATGCCTTCAGCGTTGCTTCCTCCATCACGTTTATATTGCATAGGGTTAGTTTTTGGGTCCTACAATGGACACCAATGTGCATATGTAAAGTGTAGAACCTGTTGGACTGTGTCCATCTGGCCAGTGGGTTTGACTGCTGCTGTATGTTCCCCAATCGCGGATGTCTGTTTGACTACCCATTCTACGTGGTGCTACATAAACCAGGTGTTTTAGAACTGTGAACAAATGGTGTACATCCACAGATGCAGGTTAGCAACTGCTTTAGATAAACCTCAGACGTCCCAATAGGGAATATCCGTCACTGTCTTTTCAACATAACACCACCAGAACATGTTGATCCCCTATGTATTCATTGAAGCATGTTTTCTTTATAGGTGGGAATGCCATAGTTTACATATCCTAGTTGACGTTGTTGGTGTGCCATTAGTATGTGTTCCACAGGTCGCCCATCTGTTCCGCAGTATGGTAGCGAGTGCTCCCCATTTTGTTGCTGGCAGATTGAGTGCTGTATGCGCTGGTGTTCGCGGCGGTCCAACTATGGGGAATGTCAACTGTAGTCCCTATGTGTATTTCCTGTGTTATGCCTTACTGCGGCTGTGTAATTCCACCGGTTTGCAGTTATGGGTGCCATCTTAGTCGTCGCTTGTCCATCCATGAGAATTGCCTACTGGACACTGGTATAGGGCTGTACACATTTCACACCTGCATTTAGCATTCTCCGGTGGATGCTTTGCATTATTAGTGGGGAGTAAGGCAGGTGCTACCCACATCCCTCCCATGGCGGGACAACGGATTATCTGCCAAACGACACCGAGCCCTGTTTCTACATACCCAGGATCCCTTGGCTGCAACACTCGACAGTACCCATTACACATCCTTCATGTGTGCGGGACTGGGATGTGGACCACTTCTATGGACTCGGAACTCTGGGGATTTCTGTGCATATGTGCTGCATTTCATGGACAGTTGTCATCAACATTGAACACGCTGGTGGTGCATATGTCTAGCTGTGCTGTGGTCACGACTGTCGCTTCTCCTGGTTGGACGATGAAGGCTGGCAGGTATTCCATACGGGACAATTTTTGGGTCCTACAATGGACACCAATGTGCATATGTAAAGTGTAGAGCTTGTCGGACTGTGTCCATGTGGCCAGTGGTTTTGACTACTGCTGTGTGTTCACCAATCGCGGATGTCTGCTTGACTACCCATAGTGTGTAGTGCTACGGAAACCATGTTTTCCAAAACCGGAACCAAATGGTGTACATCCAATGATGCAGGTTAACAACCGCTTTAATTAATCCCCAGAGGTCCTAGTAGGGAAGTATCGCCACTTTATTGTCGGAATGACACCACCATACCAGGTAAATCATGAGCACTTTGGCCCGGTCTTGCAACCGCCATTTGCAAGTGTAATTAGCTGACACGTGTCAATACATGTATAATAATACATATTGTAATACCGACATTAATCTATGTTATTTGGACAATGGCTTCTGCTATTGACATACGTTGCTGTGGGTGTTGCTGGTTACCATACACATGGCTTTCTCAAAGGCCGAATTCACAATTCCGAACACTACTGTGGTCTCCTTTAAGGACCCTGAGCCAGTGGTCAACAGTACTCAAGCCACTGCATCACCTACATATGCCTTCTACCGGTACCTACAGGACTGCATGGATCAGGCATTCCCTTACCCAACTGTGGTTCATTGTACCAATGCCAAGCATCCAGTGTGGTGTACCCCAGCCATACACAAGCTGTACAATGAGAGGAGGTGGCTACTACAAGGCAGAGCAGACTCCTTGTGAGGTATGACACCCTTGCTCATTATATGTGAAGAGCTACAGGCTGTCATGACATAGTCCGGGGCAGGGTCCACAGATATATCTCCAAGGACTCGGCAGACAATCATACAGCCTTCATTTGCTATGCTGGACACCTGGGAGGTAACTCACACATCTGCTCTGACTGGGTTCACAATGATGTGGAGTTTACTGAACATACACACATTGCCAACATACGGGCTGGCAGGTTCAGTGAAGACATCTCCACCCCCCCCCACATGGAGAGATGTCTGTACCAGCAGTTTGTGGTCCCCGAATGTTCTGTAACACACGGGTGGGACATGCTCTCTCCAGGGTAGTGAACACAGCATCCATGGGACCAGCTGGTGTCCCGACTGTGTACTCCGCAATCTCATTGAGGAATTAGACCCACTGTTTGGACAGCTGTTTATTCTTAGCCTCACCTAGGGTAACGTACCCAAGTTGTGCCGCATGACTGTAGTCCCACTTCACAGGGCCAGTGCCTCCACTGACCCTGGTTATTACTGTCCCATTACCATGAGAAGACTTATCTGCAAAGACATGGGAGGGATCATACTGCGGCCCGTAGATGACGACATGGGGACCTGCATACTTTGCATCCAACCCAGTTTGGCTTGGTCAGGGGCGGTTCATGCGTTTAAATCCTGGTTGACGTTTTGGGACAGTCACCGAGGCCATTGATGGGGTCTTGCAGTCCATACAGCCTACCTCGACCTGGCAAAGGCCTTCAACACAATACCCCTCGGGTATCATTGATAAACCCATCGGCTTGGATGTGAACACGTACATCGCAGGATGGGTTGCAAACTGGCTGGTGACACGACCCACGCGTGGTCATAGTTGCTGGCAGCATGTCGGACTTACTGCCTGTCACAGGCGGTGTCCCAGGGGCTCTGCCCTGGGTCCACTCTTTTCTACATCTACATTTCCACAGTACAAGCACACACAGGGTGTTATGGCTGACATTGTTTGTAGATGACTGCGAACCGGGTGCCATAGTGGGATGGACATCTGACACAGATATCCTTCAAAGGGGCCTCCCAGATATGGATATCTGCTGTCAGGACATAACCTACAGCTAAATGCCAGGTAATGCATAGTCATACCCGTCGTGAAGAGCGAGGTCACCCTGTCCGGCATATGGGTGGCAGTCCACTGAGCATGGGGGTAATTACCAGGATCTGGTGACCCAGGTTGTCGGTCACCATTCGACGACACACGTTGCTATCGTGGTTCGGTAGAACTTCTACATTGCCCACATGATCGTGCAGGGATTCACATCTAGATGAGGGTAGGTCATCGTCTCCTTGTACTCATTACATGTTACACCTATGATTGAGTACATTGCACCATTCGGAGGTATCTGACCCGACACCTACAGCAGCTGGAAGGCCCCATAGGTTAATCGTCAGACAGATGCAGGGTGTCAGGGATTTGTGTTATGCTGCCCCACTGTTGGGACTCCTGCTCCATTCAGTCACATACCTCTTGTTCGGTGTTGACCTGTGCCTGACATACGAGGCCAGGTCGGACCCATATTTGATGACTATGCTTCACCTACTGGATGTACTTCCCCGGAACCACAAGGGCAGGTGGCGTGAACTCCAACACGGTCATTAATAGGATGTGTTGGAGTGACACATACGTCACCCAGACACTCACTATGCTGTGGATCTACATCACAGTACATGTGGGGCAGAGAACCTTGCTAGCCTTGTTCGGGGGATCTTGTCCGTTGGATGGGGGATTGCAGATATACCCCAGGGATTACATCATTGTCACTGCTTGACAGAGGTACAGCAATATAATAGGCATTTTATCTCCGGCCGGAGGGTTGGCAAAGGAATCCTAGCTATGGCCTAGGGTTATGGCTGCCCTTGGGTAGATAGCCTACTCTGTACCTATGGACCTATGAACCTATGTTCATAGTTTGTCCCATTCACACTTGTCTATCCCCTATCCTCTTTCTCATGTGTATATTTCTGTGGCGTGATTGACCTCTGTATTACCTGCAGGTATGCTGTCTACAGTGCACATACGTCACGGTTGATTACAGTGTATCTGTGTCCCTACCTCTGTGATACTGAGGACTACCACACATCCTTCACAGCATTACATGCATATGTCCATTCTATTATTCTTTGGCCTACGGGGGTGTTAAGGCAGCGGTTACGTGTCCCTGTTTGTGCTTGGCGTCATGGTGGTCTTTGACCAGCCTCTGTTGCAGTCGTGGGATAGACGGTAGTGTTGGTGTGTTTGGCATGTGTTGTCACTGCCGATACATCTGTGGGAGGTGGGGTTGCACATGTTCCTCTTTGCAGGGCCCCATCCTGGACTTTTGTGTCATGCATCTACACTTGGCACGTGCCATATGTCCTGTGCTATTCCCACAGTCGTGTATGCCTTCATGCATTACTACTGCGTGTTACTGGCTGTTTGTATGTGGTACACATGGCTATTATAATTGGTTGGCTTGGCCTATTCCCATGCTATGACATACACATCTGTCAAATAAGTTGTTAAAATCAGACTGTAAAAATCATTAGGCTTTTCAAAATGACAGTCAATAACACAGGAAGCTCAAGTTCAAAACGTTTTACTAGTGTACACCAGGAGGCAAAAAACTATACAGTACAAGTATAGAGTTTTGTCTGACTCTATACAGGAAGCAACTTTGTTTATATAGTGTTTACAATCAGCTTTTGCCCACCTTACTGACGTGGTCAGTCACAGGGCATTTACATCACTATAGTCGA
Organism: Protopterus annectens; assembly: GCF_019279795.1. Classification (NCBI taxonomy): domain Eukaryota; kingdom Metazoa; phylum Chordata; order Ceratodontiformes; family Protopteridae; genus Protopterus; species Protopterus annectens. The sequence continues at coordinate 1,716,213,981 of NC_056741.1, read as the reverse complement.
CAATATTCTATTCATAAGAAGGTGCTGAGGTAATGCTTTTTAAAAGTTTTCCCATGAGAATAACACAGCCTTGCAAGGCACCTGGTCAATTACAATGTCCTTCTGTAAATGTTGCTCTTTCAAGGTTCCAGGCCTGTTCGAATACAATAGTCAGTTCATTTCTTAATACGTTCCTTTGTCTCTCTGGTAAGCAGCTGTACTCTATCTTGATAGAGCTCACAAAACCATCCTCCTCAGTGGAAGGAAGAAAGATATACATGTACATACATTTATTTTTCTCTAACCCAGCAGATAATTAATGCTGAAAGACATAAGCCTGCTGAACTGGTTACTGCCAGGGTCAGAGTTCAATCACACTGCAGCTAAGCTTCAGGCAATTACATGCAAGATCATTTCTACTGCCATATTGTAAAATAGAATAAAATGCATTATATACTATTTGCTTCTAAACTAGCACTTCATATATGTTTAGATATATATTTTTCTAACATTCTCCCTCCTTTTAATGCTTTTATTCTATCCAGAAACATAAACAACATTATTTCATTCCCTAGCCTCTTCCTCTCTGGAACTTTTAACTAGGCAAGTCATTTGTTTTACATTTCAGAAAGAATTTCATTTGGTATTAACAGATTCAACTCCAGGTCTTGATACATAGTCTCAGGTTACAGATACGTCAACAAAGTCCCTAACTTAATCTTTTCATACAAGGTATCCGCAACAGACACATGCTCCCAATATGAGCAAAACAACACAAATGGCAATCAAGATATTCATTAGGATTGAACCCATCCACCAAATAGATTCTGGAAAAAGTTCATCAGTGGGTTTGGGCCTGGTTCGCCATGGCTGATACCTGCTGTATTACCTCTAGGTAGTCGTTGATCTCGTGCTTATTTTCTGGTATGTACGCACAGCATTCTTCTTTGATAAGCTGTATCGCATTCGTACCACCTCTACACGCCAGGGTGAAGTCAAAGCCATTTGATTTTGTAGCACAACAGTTCTCATTGCATTCAGTTCATCAGTCACAAGTTCGAGAGCAGAAAAAGTCGCATTGCTCATTACTTCAAGAGGTTTTGACAACTTCCTCAGTTCCCAGATTGATTTGACTGCTCCATAGGCTGGTTATTCCAGCCCAGGATATAACACTGTCACTCAAGTCCATATGAGTCAATTTGTCTTTATCTCTTACGGATGAATGATCTTTCCAACCAACCACGATTTTACCCAGAGGTCCTAGTAGGGAAGTATCGCCACTTTATTGTCGGAATGACACCACCATACCAGGTAAATCATGAGCACTTTGGCCCGGTCTTACCGGCCATTTGCAAGTGTAATTAGCTGACACGTGTCAATACATGTATAATAATACATATTGTAATACTGACATTAATCTATGTTATTTGGACAATGGCTTCTGCTATTGACATACGTTGCTGTGGGTGTTGCTGGTTACCATACACATGGCTTTCTCAAAGGCCGAATTCACAATTCTGAACACTACTGTGGTCTCCTTTAAGGACCCTGAGCCAGTGGTCAACAGTACTCAAGCCACTGCATCACCTACATATGCCTTCTACCGGTACCTACAGGACTGCATGGATCAGGCATTCCCTTACCCAACTGTGGTTCATTGTACCAATGCCAAGCATCCAGTGTGGTGTACCCCAGCCATACACAAGCTGTACAATGAGAGGAGGTGGCTACTACAAGGCACAGCAGACTCCTTGTGAGGTATGACACCCTTGCTCATTATATGTGAAGAGCTACAGGCTGTCATGACATAGTCCGGGGCAGGGTCCACAGATATATCTCCAAGGACTCGGCAGACAATCATACAGCCTTCATTTGCTATGCTGGACACCTGGGAGGTAACTCACACATCTGCTCTGACTGGGTTCACAATGATGTGGAGTTTACTGAACATACACACATTGCCAACATACGAGCTGGCAGGTTCAGTGAAGACATCTCCACCCCTCCCCCCCACATGGAGAGATGTCTGTACCAGCGGTTTGTGGTCCCCGAATGTTCTGTAACGCGCAGGTGGGACATGCTCTCTCCAGGGTAGTGAACACAGCATCCATGGGACCAGCTGGTGTCCCGACTGTGTACTCCGCGATCTCATTGAGGAATTAGACCCACAGTTTGGACAGCTGTTTATTCTTAGCCTCACCTCAGGTAACGTACCCAAGTTGTGTCACACGGTGACTGTAGTCCCACTTCACAGGGCCAGTGCCTCCACTGACCCTGGTTGTTACTGTCCCATTACCATGAGAAGACTTATCTGCAAAGACATGGGGAGGGATCATACTGCGGCCCGTAGATGACGACATAGGGGACCTGCATACTTTGCATCCAACCCAGTTTGGCTTGGTCAGGGGCGGTTCATGCGTTTAAATCCTGGTTGACGTTTTAGGGACAGTCACCGAGGCCATTGATGGGGGTCTTGCAGTCCATACAGCCTACCTCGACCTGGCAAAGGCCTTCAACATAATACCCCTCGGTATCATTGATAAACCCATCGGCTTGGATGTGAACACGCATATCGCAGGATGGGTTGCAAACTAACTAGGTGACACGACCCACGCGGTCATAGTTGCTGGCAGCATGTCGGACTTACTGCCTGTCACAGGCAGTGTCCCACGGGCTCTGCCCTGGGTCCACTCTTTTCTACATCTACATTTCCACAGTACAAGCACACACAGGGGTGTTATGGCTGACATTGTTTGTAGATGACTGCGAACCGGGTGCCATAGTGGGATGGACATCTGACACAGATATCCTTCAAAGGGCCTCCCAGATATGGATATCTGCTGTCAGGACATGGCCTACAGCTAAATGCCAGGTAATGCATAGTCATACCTGTCGTGAAGAACGAGGTCACCCTGTCCGCATATGGGTGGCAGTCCACTGAGCAGGGGGTAATTACCAGGGATCTGGTGACCCAGGTTGTCGGTCACCATTCGTTCGACACACACGTTGCTATCGTGGTTCGGTAGAACTTCTACATTGCCCACATGATCGTGCAGGGATTCACATCTAGATGAGGGTAGGTCATCGTCTCCTTGTACTCATTACATGTTACACCTATGATTGAGTACATTGCACCATTCGGAGGGTATCTGACCCGACACCTACAGCAGCTGGGAAGGCCCCATAGGTTAATCATCAGACAGATGCAGGGTGTCAGGGATTTGTGTTATGCTGCCCCACTGTTAGGACTCCTGCTCCATTCAGTCACATACCTCTTGTTCGGTGTTGACCTGTGCCTGACATACGAGGCCATATTTGATGACTATGCTTCACCTACTGGATGTACTTCCCTCGGAACCACAAGGGCAGGTGACGTGAACCTTAACACGGTCATTAATAGGATGTGTTGGAGTGACACATACGTCACCCAGACACTCACTATGCTGTGGATCTACATCACAGTACATGTGGGGCAGAGAACCTTGCTAGCCTTGTTCGAGGGGGATCTTGTCCGTTGGATGGGGGATTGCAGATATACCCCAGGGATTACATCATTGTCACTGCTTGACAGAGGTACAGCAATATAATAGGCATTTTATCTCCGGACCGGAGGGTTGGCAAAGGAATCCTAGCTATGGCCTAGGGTTATGGCTGCCCTTGGGTAGATAGCCTACTCTGTACCTATGGACCTATGAACCTATGTTCATAGTTTGTCCCATTCACACTTGTCTATCCCCTATCCTCTTTCTCATGTGTATATTTCTGTGGCACGTGATTGACCTCTGTATTACCTGCAGGTATGCTGTCTACAGTGCACATACGTCACGGTTGATTACAGTGTATCTGTGTCCCTACCTCTGTGATACTGAGGACTACCACACATCCTTCACAGCATTACATGCATATGTCCATTCTATTATTCTTTGGCCTACGGGGGGTGTTAAGGCAACGGTTACACGTGTCCCTGTTTGTGCGCGCGTCATGGTGGTCTTTGACCAGCCTCTGTTGCAGTCGTGGGATAGACGGTAGTGTTGGTGTGTGTTTGGCATGTGTTGTCACTGCCGATACATCTGTGGGAGGTGGGGTTGGCACATGTTCCTCTTTGCAGGGGGCCCCATCCTGGACTTTTGTGTCATGCATCTACACTTGGCACGTGCCATATGTCCTGTGCTATTCCCACAGTCGTGTATGCCTTCATGCATTACTACTGCGTGTTACTGGATGTTTGTATGTGGTACACATGGCTATTATGGTGGTTGCCTTGGCCTATTCCCATGCTATGACATAAACATCTGTCAAATAAGTTGTTAAAATCAGACTGTAAAAATCATTAGGCTTTTCAAAATGACAGTCAATAACACAGGAAGCTCAAGTTCAAAACGTTTTACTAGTGTACACCAGGAGGCAAAAAACTATACAGTACAAGTATAGAGTTTTGTCTGACTCTATACAGGAAGCAACTTTGTTTATATAGTGTTTACAATCAGCTTTTGCCCACCTTACTGACGTGGTCAGTCACAGGGCATTTACATCACTATAGTCGACAATATTCTATTCATAAGAAGGTGCTGAGGTAATGCTTTTTAAAAGTTTTCCCATGAGAATAACACAGCCTTGCAAGGCACCTGGTCAATTACAATGTCCTTCTGTAAATGTTGCTCTTTCAAGTTTCCAGGCCTGTTCGAATACAATAGTCAGTTAATTTCTTAATACGTTCCTTTGTCTCTCTGGTAAGCAGCTGTACTCTATCTTCGATAGAGCTCACAAGGCCATCCTCCTCAGTGGAAGGAAGAAAGATATACATGTACATACATTTATTTTTCTCTAACCCAGCAGATAATTAATGCTGAAAGACATAAGCCTGCTGAACTGGTTACTGCCAGGGTCAGAGTTCAATCACACTGCAGCTAAGCTTCAGGCAATTACATGCAAGATCATTTCTACTGCCATATTGTAAAATAGAATAAAATGCATTATATACTATTTGCTTCTAAACTAGCACTTCATATATGTTTAGATATATATTTTTCTAACATTCTCCCTCCTTTTAATGCTTTTTATTCTATCCAGAAACATAAACAACATTATTTCATTCCCTAGCCTCTTCCTCTCTGGAACCTTTAACTAGGCAAGTCATTTGTTTTACATTTCAGAATGAATTTCATTTGGTATTAACAGATTCAACTCCAGGTCTTGATACATAGTCTCGGTTACAGATACGTCAACAAAGTCCCTAACTAATCTTTTCATACAAGGTATCCCGCAACAGACACATGCTCCCAATATGAGCAAAAGAACACAAATGGCAATCAAGATATTCATTAGGATTGAACCCCATCCACCAAATAGATTCTGGAAAAAGTTCGTCAGTGGGTTTGGGCCTGGTTCCGCCATGGCTGATACCTGCTGTATTACCTCTAGGTAGTCGTTGATCTCGTGCTTATTTTCTGGTATGTACGCACAGCATTCTTCTTTGATAAGCACGCACGTACCACCTCTCGCCGCCAGGGTGAAGTCAAGAGCCATTTGATTTTGTAGCACAACAGTTCTCATTGCATTCAGTTCATCAGTCACAAGTTCGAGAGCAGAAAAAGTCGCATTGCTCATTACTTCAAGAGGTTTTGACAACTTCCTCAGTTCCCAGATTGATTTGACTGCTCCATAGGCTGGGATTATTCCAGCCCAGGATATAACACTGTCACTCAAGTCCATATGAGTCAATTTGTCTTTATCTCTTACGGATGAATGATCTTTCCAACCAGCTTCGATTTTACCCACTGGATTAGTAGGTTTCTCGACTGAGTTCCCAGTTCTTCGAGCTATATCTCTTACATTTCGTATCTTACCCAGAGGCAATTCTGCAGTATGTCTTATGGCTGGAACCAGATAACCCAAAAAACAACTGCCAGACCAATTCTCAGGTAACCATTTATATGCTTTTTTCCCACAAACAAAATAACAATTTTCTACTTTAGTACTGATGCGGGTTAACTCTGAATGAAACATTTTCCTGTCTATAACAGACAACTGTTTATACAATTCAGGATTTTTCTGCACATCTTTCAACGTTGTTCTCATTGCTTAAATACGAATCATAATGTGCTACAACTAGTACTCTGATCTTTGGCTTTTATATAACATTTGTAAGACACAGTTATGTTACAATTACTCCAACCAACTTGGAGTGTATCATTTTTATAAAAACAAGCAATTCCTTTTTGTGTAACAGGTAAGTACAGTGCCACTTTGTCCTGTGATCTCACAGAACCTGTATCAAAAAGTAGATTTTCCCAAGTCTCATTTATCCCCAAGGGGACAGCAGACATCAAAAGTCCTCCATATGCTGTAGGTATGGCAGTACAAACCCAGCAATTTCAAATGTTCATAGTCTCTACATACACACGCTTCATGGCTAGGTATGTGTTAAAGTTTGGATGCCAATCTGTGGCCAGTTCATCACGTTTCATTATTTATATCTGTGTAGTTATATGCAGGAAAAATCCCAGCAAAAGAAAAGTCACCACAAACATGGTTAATAGGTGTATGATCAGTAGGACAGTAAACCAATGTCTTTGGGGTTGCTTTGTATTTTTATACACTCTGCCCCTGGTCATTCTGTCTCTGTGGTATATCGGCTACAAAATGTTTATCAAACTGAAAATTCTTTACCGGTTTGCAATGGGTCAGGTGAACCCAGGACGACCTCTCCGCAATCTTTACTGCAGTAGGCGTTGCCAACAGTACCTGGTATGGACCTTCCCACTTTGGACTCGTCCAGTTCTTTTGTTTGATAACTTTCAACCACACCCAGGATCCTGGAGTCAGCACTGCGTCCAGCTTCGTTTGTTCTTTATCTGAAAAAGAGTTTAACTGCAAAACAGTCTTATTGGTTAACAATCATTTCATATAACTGGCTAATGAGCCATTGACCTCCAGCTCTGCAGGCATGAGAGCTTTCCACTGTGGCACATAATATGCCCTTCCAAATACTACTTCAAAGGGGGTCAAACCCTTTACATTTGGAACTGTTCTCATGCTCAGCAATGCTAGAGGTAGACAGCAAATCCAATTCTTCTGAGTCTCACTCATCAACTTCCTCAACTTATTTTTCAAAATCCCATTGTACCTCTCCACCAGTCCTGCTGACTGTGGGTGGTAAGCACAATGATTCTTCAAGGAAATCCCAAAGAATCTCCCAGGTTGCTGGATTGTCTGGTTGACAAAATGTGTTCCATTGTCACTATAGATTCTTTCTGGTATGCCAAATCTAGGAATTATTTCTTTTACTAGGGCCTTTGCCACTGTTGCTGCATCCGGATTCCTGGTTGGAAAAGCTTCTACCCATTTTGAAAACATATCTATAATCACTAAACAGTATTTCTTTCCTTCACATTTATTCAGCTCTATAAAATCCATACAAATAGTATGGAATGGATATGGTGGTGTAGAGAAACTCCCTCGCTTCGGTTGGAATGCTCCCTGTGCATGATGTTTACTGCAAATATGACACGCTGCACAAAATGTTTGTGTGTAGTTCGTAAATCCATATGTTTGGAATATTCTGTTAACTAACTGTACCATCCCCCCTGTTGAGACATGGCTCTGCCCATGGCTCAACAAAGCCGCATATCTAAATAAATTAGATGGTAATATTGGCTTTTTCTCTTTGGAGATGTACAGTCCGTCTTCAAGGATTGCTCCTCGTCTTACCCACTTCTGTTTTTCTGCTTTCGTAGTTAATGTTTGCATTGTTTTTAACATTTCTAAATCTAAAATCTCAGAGGGTTGTAATTCCTCATTCAAAAGGAAAGTTTCTGAGTGTGAGGCTGCTTGTTTTGCAGCTGCATCAGCTCGTGCATTACCTTTCGAAATCTTATCCTGTTGCTTTGTATGAGCTGCACATTTACAAATAGCTACTTTAGTAGGTAACTGAATGGAATCTAATAAATTCAAGATTAATTGCGCATGATTAATCGGTTTACCAGTGGATGTTATCATTCCCCTATTCTTCCACTGCTGCGCAGAAACATGCACTGTAGAGAAAGCATACTGACTATCAGTATATATGTTCACACATGTTTTTCGCTAGAGTGCAAGCACGTGTTAAAGCTATCAATTCTGCTGCTTGAGCAGACAAGTTATGCTGCAGGGGTTGGGCTTCTACAATCTCAATATCAGTAACTACTGCATAACCTACTAGATTCTTTCCTGTAGGACCCTTTCTACATGATCCGTCCACATAAAATGTCACCTCTGCATCATCTAAGGGTATATCAGTAAGATCCTGTCTGGGTAAAGTTATTTGCTCCATTTCCTGTGGGCAACTGTGTGGTGTGCCATCCACAGGAGTCGGAAGTAACGTTGATGGATTTAATGTTGTACAACGTTCAATCACCATATGAGGTTGACTCAGGAGTATGGTCATACAAGAAAGATGTCTAGCAGGGGACAGGAATGCTATTTTCTCTTGCAGCTAAATTATCGCAACTGCATGAGGCACTCTCAAAGTGAGAGGGTGGAATAATACCATTGAGGCCGAAGCCTGTACTGCCATAGCAGCTGTAACAACTGCCTGTACACAATGTGGCAATGACCGTGCCACTGGGTCCAACTGCGATGAGTAGTAAGCTATGGGGCGTTGCTTACTTCCATGCTGTTGCATCAAGACTGACGTCATATATCCCTGCTTACAATCTACAGTCTGAAAAAATCTCTTATGATAATTCGGGAGCCCTAAAACTGATGATGAAGCTATCAATCATTTTAGTCTGCAGAAAGCTGTTTCTGCTGCTGGAGTCCAATGTAGTATATCTTGTGCTGCCATAGGTGTTTTAAATATTAAAGCAGCCAATGGAGCCGATTCCAAAGCATAGTTTGGTATCCAACTTCGACAAAAGTTAGTCGTCCCCAGGAAGGACATCATTTCCTTCTTGGTAGTTGGCTTGGATGCTTGTAACATTGCTGCCTTCCTATCTTCATCTAATGTTCTACCCTCCTTGGATACCACATATCCCAGGTACTTGACCTGTGTTCTCCGAAGCTGCAATTTATGCTTGTTTACTTTATGTCCCTGTTCTGCTAGAAATTTCAATAATGCTATTGTATCTTCCCTACATTGCTGCTGGGTAGGGGCCACAAGCAGGATGTCATCCACATAAAGTAGAACTTGACTGCCCCCGGGTGGAGTAAACCCCGCCAGGTTGCTAGCCATCTCCTGTGCAAATATTGTTGGACTTTCACAGTATCCCTGCAGTAGCCGAGTATAGGTGTATCTGTTACCCTGAAATGTAAAAGCAAACCAATACTGACTATCTGGATGTAAAGGTATTGAAAAGAAAGCATTGCTTATATCTACCACGGTAAAATACTTCTGTTGCGGCTTCAAATCATTAAATAAAGTGTGTGGGTCTGGCACCGTAGGTGCCCTAGGTATTATTGCATCATTTACAGCTTGTAAATCCTGTACCATCCGCCATTCCCCGTTTGCTTTTCTAACAGGAAATAGAGGGGTATTGCATGGTGAATCTAAAGATTCTACCAGTATCCCTTTCTTGAGTAGTGCCGCTATGATAGGCTTGATTCCCTGCTCTGCATCCTTCCTCAAAGGGTATTGTTTCTTTTGCGGTCTAAATGCTGACTTCGGTGTAATGGTTACTGGACCTGCTGTCCGAATAAGCCCTACATCTGATTTCCCTGTTGACCAATGAGTGCTTGGTATGTCACACAAGGCTCTCTCTTCTTCCTTTAACAAAAACACCAATCAGCTGTCCTCACTCTGCTGTAAGTATACAGCTGGACGTGCTTGCTTTAGCCAATTTAATTTTTGCTTCTGTATTCCCTGTTCTGACAATTCTAAGTCGGTTTGCCTTTCCCATCTTGTCACTTTTTCCCCAGGTCCACCCATCTGACATTTTTATGTTTGGTTACACTGACATGTGGTAGCCTGTTGGACTTATATAATCCCATGAATTCCTGAGGTAATGAACAACTCACCACACTATTACCCTCAGTATCCCAGTACAAGTAACACTAGTCTATTGGCAGGATTTCTGAACAATTTTTGCTCATATTCCTTATCAGGCCCTGGTGTGCTACAATAGTACAGAGTACAATGTAACAAATGCTGCTGATCAATGGGAAGGGAGGGTACCTTACTGATGGCTACATTCATCAGTTCCTCGGTTACTGCCCCTGGACCAGTCGTGACTAGGTCCTGGCTGTACCAATAATAGGTTTCACCCTCCGATCGCACCAAAAAAGTATCCATTTGCCTTTGTGCCTCCATACCCTTCATGGTAGGAACTACTGCTATGCCAAAGAGCTGCATAAGGTCTCTCCCCAGTAAATTTACTGGACATTTTGCAGAAAGTACTATTTTACTTCTCTGGGTCATACCTGAAACAGGGTCAGTTATTGCTATATCATGGGAAAGTGGTTCCCTGTATAGCTGCCCGTTTGCTGCTTTCACTAATATGTAGTCAGGTGATTCAGAGGGTTCGGTAACTTTGAAGGGTGTATCAAAGTCCGTGATGCTCCTGAATCACACAAAATCTCACTTCCTTTCCCTCCACCAGAAGTGTAACTTCCGGTTTTGTGTCCGCCAAATAGAGCTCCAAGCTCAACAAGGCTAAATCTAAAACTTCGTTTTCCTCATTTTCTACATCTGTTTGCACTTCCTTTATTCCTTCTACTGCGTTTACATTTTCTCCCTGCCCATTAGTCTCTCCTGATGACTGTTGAACGTTGTGACTGTCATATAGTCAATCCTCATCACTTCTATCCTTCCCTTCCGTAGACGTTTTCTATTCAACCTGCAATCCCTTGCTAAATGTCCCCTCTTCCCGCACTTAAAGCACTCACCTTTTCTCTTTCTTTCCTCAAACACCTCTGAGTCTCTGTCAGAGTGTTTATTGCCCTGAGTGTTTCTCTTACCCTTTTTACCTGACTGTACTACAAAGACTTCTGCTCCATCTTCAGCTGTGAAGACCTGTCTTCTTTTCTTCTTACTGTTAAAATGTCTTTCAGCATGCCTAGCATACTCCAGTAAGGCTTGTAGCCTACTGCTCGGTGATCTAGCATATGCTTTGTAATAAAGCTACTGATAGGGGCAATGCAACCTTTCAAAATGCATTTTCAACTGTTGTTCATATGAACTATCATTTTTCTGATTTTCAGGAATAGGCATACCACTATGGTTATTGAAACATTCTAATAATCTACCATAGTATCCATCTACAGTTTCATTATCTTGTTGTATGCACTGATTAATACAGGTCCAATCTGCTCTAGGTTTCCATTTTTCAGTAATTCGGTCCGTAAGACCCTTCAACCTAGTGTCTAATTCTGCGTCACTATGTAGGAGTGGTTTAAGTTGCGCGTCACGAGCATTCCAGATGCCACAAACCATGTGCCAGTCTGGACCTATAATTTGTCTAATCACCTTCTCTACTTCTTCCCCATTTAAGTGGTACCTCAATTGCATACCTTGTAAATCTTGTATAAACTTTTCATGATTAATTTTTGGATGGGGAATTCCCTCTGTAGCTTTCCGGATATCTTCCGGTGTCCACGGTCTATACACTAAGAGAGTTGGGTCCTGGCCTTCCTGTCCTGCCTGAGGGTTCGGTACTTCAATTAATTGACAGATTTCCTCACTCTCTTCTAGTGAATCTCTTCTTAGTTGAGTGTCCCTAGGTGTTTTACGTGTTCGGGATCTAGTTTCAATAGGTTCTCTTACAAATGGTTGTTGTAATACCTCTGTTGCCACAGGATAACGTGGGGGGGGACCAGCCTGCCCTCCCGCTTCATATCCTGGATAAGGTATCAGAGGGGGTGGAGGGGGAGGGGCCGTCACTACTACTGTATTATTATCTTCTTTGTCTAAGAATAATGCTTTCGCATTTTTAGTCTTCTGTTCCCTTCGGTTCACTTCCTCAATCCACCTATGTGCTTGAGGAATACCCAACTGTCGCTGTTTTTTCGCCTGACCATCTGCGTCAGATTTTAACTGTTTCAAAAGTTTCACTAACGAAATTTTGTCTAATATACCATCAAAGTCATATTTATTAACCCATTTTGCAAAATATCTCACATTATCTGCTCTCTGCAATTGCATATACTTCGCATCATCCGTCAAGGGCGGATCTCACGATCTCTTAGTGCACTGATTTCCCTTGTCTTAAAAAAGACTGTTACGTAACCCTTCTCTCGTACCACGTGGTATCTCCTTCCCTGTATCCACAGTAGTGTCTAGAATGACTGTTTACTCTGCTCTGTTTTCCCCTGATCTATGACCAAATATACAGTACTTCAATTCGTTCTTGACTTGCTATCACAAATCTTAACAACAACACACTGTAACCTGGTCCCTGATCTAAAACAAAGACAAAGAGGGAAACTCTCCTTACCTGAGCCTCCCGTTTATGACTGCACGTTTTCTTCTTGGGATCCAGTTTTCCGCTTTTCAGCCACAGATCAGAAAGTGGACAGCCTCTTTACACACAACAATTCAGTCGGAGGTCTTTTCACTCAAGAAGAACCATTTTGGCAACTTCTCCTGCGCAGATTTATTACCACCCATGCACTCTGACCTGTATCTTACCAAGGGAATTCCGGCTAAGAAGGACCACAATGTCAAATAAGTTGTTAAAATCAGACTGTAAAAATCATTAGGCTTTTCAAAATGACAGTCAATAACACAGGAAGCTCAAGTTCAAAACGTTTTACTAGTGTACACCAGGAGGCAAAAAACTATACAGTACAAGTATAGAGTTTTGTCTGACTCTATACAGGAAGCAACTTTGTTTATATAGTGTTTACAATCAGCTTTTGCCCACCTTACTGACGTGGTCAGTCACAGGGCATTTCCATCACTATAGTCCACAATATTCTATTCATACGAAGGTGCTGAGGTAATGCTTTTTAAAAGTTTTCCCATGAGAATAACACAGCCTTGCAAGGCACCTGGTCAATTACAGTGTCCTTCTGTAAATGTTGCTCTTTCAAGGTTCCAGGCCTGTTCGAATACAATAGTCAGTTCATTTCTTAATACGTTCCTTTGTCTCTCTGGTAACAGCTGTACTCTATCTTCGATAGAGCTCACAAGGCCATCCTCCTCAGTGGAAGGAAGAAAGATATACATGTACATACATTTATTTTTCTCTAACCCAGCAGATAATTAATGCTGAAAGACATAAGCCTGCTGAACTGGTTACTGCCAGGGTCAGAGTTCAATCACACTGCAGCTAAGCTTCAGGCAATTACATGCAAGATCATTTCTACTGCCATATTGTAAAATAGAATGAAATGCATTATATACTATTTGCTTCTAAACTAGCACTTCATATATGTTTAGATATATATTTTTCCAACAACATCCATCCGGGCATATGCATGTTATTCCGTCCTTTGCGTTGGCCGTGGGTGTTTGGCCGTCCGGCAACGCTACTCTCAACATGTTGTGATGTCCCACCTTCCCCTTCTGTGCCTGTGGCACCCTGTTAGGGCGTCCTGTTTGGTAGGCAGATGTTCCGCTATATGTGTTGTGTTTGACATGTCTGCATAGCTAATCATCGGTACGGTGGTTGAACATACCGCCTTGTCCAGATGTGTACGGTTATGTGCACCATGGCATGTGCACGCCTATGGGGTTTTGACAGGTCTATACCACATGCGGGATGTACACATTCTGCCGACACATTCACATGCAGCCATTTGGATATCTGTACCTGAGGTGGGTTGTTAACATGTGGGGTACATATTTGCCCGCGTGGCACTGCCTGAGACAATACTTCTTACCACATTTCAGGTATGCCCGTTGTGTGTAGGTGTGTAGCTGCGCAAGGCTGCTAGCTGGGTTGGGTGCACGGTCGTACATGGGTGTGGGATACATGCTATGCTGGGGCTATTGTGTATTACATTTGCATGCATGAGTTCTGCTTCTGGATATTACGCTTAGACATACGCCATCCTATGTGTATGCGACGAGCACATTGCTGGGTGTGGTACATGTTGCTATGCACATGTTTGCCTGTGTTTAGGGTATCTTGTTTCTTTCTTGTTGTTATCTCGACACAGCTACCCGGCTGTGTACTCTCACTACTGCTGGTGACCATGCCCATGTCGCTACTTCTATGTCGGTGCGGCGTGCTGACATGCTGCGGTACACCTTCACTGGGTATGCCCACTGACAGTGCATTGCGGGACGGACACGGTATTACGCGTATCCTTTGTTCCTTGGACGGGTACACTTAGGGCTTCGTGGGTTGATGTTTGGTTCTCTGTTTTGTTAAGATGGGTACTATGTTGCATAGTCTGCGTACGTTTCATTCTCCACGGGCCCTGGCTGGTGCGGTTACTATTACGGGCGGCCTGTGGAAGTCAGCACTTTAGGTTGCTCATCGCCTGCCGGCTTGGCCACGCCTCCGGACGCATCCTACTTGGGCTCGTTCACGTGCCCTACGCACGTGTCTGTGGTTGCGGCGCGCACTCATTACTATGCATATGGCGCTGCTACGCCGACTATTCACTGCACCGCTGGCGCAAGCCTTACACCGGCCTTGCGCCGAGCTTCATGAATCCCGGGGATCATCTTTCTAACAAACTTGACTTAATGTCTTTAACAGTTAAAGAATCTGTTCCAATATTGATTGACTACTTGATACTAAATTTACAAGAAAGGGTTTCTGATAAAGGTAAGCTCTCACATATACATAAAATTATTAGAGATGAAACCTATTATAGTTCAGATAATTACTGGAATTATTTCAATTCCATTAATGGTGAATTACTAAAACAACAAGATAAACAATATATATTGGAATCTGCTTATAAAACTACTTCTTCTATTAATTGGAGACTTTATACCTGGAAATTTTTACATAGATCTTTTTATACACCCCTAATGATGAAAAAAATTAACAAAAAAGATAATTTATGTAAGAGATGTACTGTAGAAATAAATGCTGATTGGGCACATATGTTTTACGATTGTATAAAACTGAAGGAATATTGGGAGTTAATCAATGATTTTTTGCAGACTCTTTTTACAGATAATTTCATAGTCTCTAAGTCACTTATATTATTTAACACCCCTGTTCCTAAATGTGTTAAAAAAGTTAAACTTCCTTTACTATGGTCAATTCTAGCAGTGGCTAGAAAAATAATAACTAGAAACTGGATTTCAGATACTCCTCCTTCATTTAATGAATTTAAAAATGTTATGATTGAAGTATGTCATATGGAACTAATGACAATAAAGTCAAGAACCATTAGGAAAACATCTTACTATAATATATGGGTTACCTTACAAAACTTGTTAAAATAGTCTTAGTTTTATTAGTAAGATGTTACAGTTTAATTTATTGATTTAATCTAAAGTGGATGTCTTTGTAAATACTTTAGTTGTTTTATTAGATGTTATAATTGTTTATATGTTAACTACTTGCATAAGATTGTCATAATATTTATTTTGTATGTTAAAATTAATAAACTTGTTTTAAAAAAAAAGAATTAGAAAGAGAGAAAATGCAGCTCAAGGAAGATCAAAAGACACAGTGATGAGGGTAGGGGTTCTTGGAACATTAGTTAAAAAAGGTGACTGGCACAGACAATGAGAAGGGCAAGGATAGGTGGGAATCAATGGAAGGTAACCAGTGCAGACAATAAGGAGGGCAGGGATAGGTGGGAGTCAATGGAAGGTGATCAGCTCAGACAATGAGGAGACCAGGGATAGGTTGGGGCCCATGGAAGATGACCAGTAAAAACAATGAGGAGGGCACAAATAGGTGGAACAAGATTAAGATGGAAGCAGATGTGCACAGTAGGAAGGGAAGAAGAGAGTGTCAGTGTGGGCACAGAGAAGACAGTTTTGATAACTGCGATTTCTATTATCAAAAGGATCAATAGTCTTGGTAAAAGGAATGGGGGAGACCAGATTACACTGAAAGTGATCTTAGGATTTAGACTTCATAACAAATGGGAGGTGATGAATGAGGTGGTCTCCAAGTATAAGTTGCAGATGGATGCTGTGATGTAACGTCTTGTCAGATGAAGAGATGTTGTTCCTGGATTCATGATAGCTGAATGATATCATTGTGATCACACCAGAAAGCAACATAAAACTGATGTTGAAACAATGAAACACTGATTTTCACAATTTACCTAAGGAAAGACATTTCTGAAGGGGGAATACAGCTACACCCCATTCACCCATACATATTTCATTTACTAACTCATAGATTACTAAACTTTGTGGATATGGAAAACTTCGTACCCCAAGAATATGAGATGTCAAAAAAAGTTACTATATGTGATTGACAGGGTTTAAAATTAAAAAAGAAATGTCAAATCCCATTCTGAACAAACTGACATAGATACAACTCATGTATGTTATTGTTCCAGCTGTAGCTGACCTTGGACATGTCATACTTTCCATACTGTGTATTGTTCTGCTGAAAAGGGTATTAGGTTGCTGGAAAGATTCCAGAAGAATGAAACCTGAATTGGTTGTGGTATGGGCAGGAAATAATATGAGTGAAGCTATAAGAGCTGGAAATCTTCCCACTACAGAACAGAAGAGGCTGATAAGGGTAAAACATTTTTTCCAAAGCAAACTTCTAGCTACTCAGAACTGAGGTGACTAACTTCACAACGCCCCTGCAGATGGATAACACAGTCTATACAGTCACAACTGCTGAATCCTACACAAATGCACTCTACAAGCACCTGCATGAGTGCACGGATCATGCTATCCCCAACAAAACCAAGATGCTATCCTCCAAAAAAAGGAAGCCAATCTGGTGGTCCCCTGCCTTTAGCAAACTACAACAGAAGGAAGAAACTTTTGCAAAAGAGAGTAAAAACCCAGGTATGGAGGAACTCACTGACGGGCCTCAGAAAGAAACTAAGATCCCTAATAAAATCCTCCAAAGCAAATTTTGAAATAAAAATTGCCATCGATTCCAAAGACAACCACAAGACATTCTTTAGCTATGTCAAGAACATCCATGGCAACACCCAGATCTGCACCGAGCTACAACAGAATGGCACAAAATATGCAGAGTCAAATGATATTGCCAACATATTGGCAGATAGGTTCAGTGCAAACTTTACTCCCTCCTCACCCCTCAAAGGCCCTATAACTATACCAGATGGTTATAAAGCCCTGGTAATCACAAACACATAGGTAAAGACGGCACTCTCTAAAGCCAAAAACACAGAGTCCATGGGATCGGACAACATCCCAGGCTGCGACTTACATGAACTCCAAAATGAACTAGCCCCCCAGCTAAAATCCATATTCACTCAAAGCCTCACCACAGGCTATGTACCCACAGAATGGCAGACAGCAATGGATATCCACTCTACAAAGGAGGAACCGCCACAGACCCCGGGAACTATAGCCCTATTAGCCTAACAATGAAAAATACAAAGGCACTCTCCTTTCTCCTTCCAATGTTAACACAAACAACTCTGACCCAAAAGAAACCACCGATTGTGGTATACAAAGAGGCCAAACAGCAAAGCAAGATTTTCTATTCTTTTATTCTATTAGCCTAACAAGCCTGGTCTGCAAGGTCATGGAGCATGTCATCACCACTCCACAAAGGGGGAGCCACCACTGATCCCGGGAACTATCAACCTATTAGCCTGATGAGCCTGGTCTGCAAGGCCATTGAACGTATCATCATGGAACTCATAAACAAAGACATTGGTAACCGAACTCTGGATGCTACCCAATTCAGATTTGTAAAAGGCAGGTCATGTCTCCTAAACCTGGTAGACTGCTTTGAAACAGTTACTAAGGCCATAGATGAGGGCAAGGTAGTCCACACAGTCTATCTGGACCTCGCTAAAGCCTTTGACACTATCCTCATTCAGGAATCATAGATAAACTCATCAACCTTAACATAAACCCTTACGTCACAAGATGGGTGGCCAACTGGCTCATGGACAGAGCCCACATGGTAAGAGTTGCAGACTCCAGATCTGACTCCAAACCAGTGACAAGTGGTGTACTCCAGGTTTCAGTCTTGGGACCCCTCCTGTTTGGTATATACTTCTCTGAAGTGCAAGCAAACACCAAGGGTCTATGGCTAACCAAGTTCGCAGACAACTGCAAACTAGGTGCCATTATCGATTCCCCTGCTGATGCAGACATCCTGCAAAAGGGTCTCACCGAGACAGACACCTGGTGTCAGCATCATGGCCTCAAGCTAAATGCCAACAAGTGCATTGTTATCCCCTTTAGTAAAAACACAGTACCCATGAATTACCAAATGGGGGAAGTTCACTTAACACAGAAAGTGTGATAAGAGACCTTGGGACCCAAGTGGATAGTAACCTCTCCTTTGATAACCACATTGCCACAGTGGTCAGAAAATCTTTCTACGTGGCCCACCTAATCAACAAAAGGGTTTGCATCTAGGAATAAGGAAGTCATCATTCCCCTCTACTCATCACTTATCAGACCCCTCATTGAATACAATGACCCATTTGAAATGTACCTCACAAGTCACTTACAACAACTTGAGAGGCCCCAAATGTACCTCACCAAGAGGATTGCTGGCCTCAAACAATTTCCCTATGCCGACTGGCTCAAGAAACTCAAACTCTACACAGTTGCATACCACTTACTCTGAGGAGACCTCTGTCTGACATACAAAGCTATGTCAAACACAGAATTGCTGGACATGCTCCACTTGAAGATATCCCAATCTCCCTGAGCCACATACTCAAGGGACCTAAACCTCACCACAACAATAAATAGGACAAGCTGGTGGGATAGATTCTTGGCCCAGAGACTTCCCATGCTCTGGAACAAAATTCCCATCCAGATCAAGCAGAGCTCATCATTAGCATTATTCAAGAAAAACCTTGATAAGTGGATGGGTGATAGAAAGTTCACCCCTGGGATTATGTCTGGGGCACTGCTCGATAGAGGGGCAGGAATTTAACAATACATGGGTGGCGGAAGCCAAATACACTGTTGGCTAGGCTTGCTTGGCCCTCAGGCCAATAGCCTAGTACCTACCTATGAACCTATGAACAAGATCAGGGAGATGTTAAGGTTTCATCCTGAAAGGAAAAGACCAAAGGGGGGAGGAGGGACACATGCAGTAGACTGCAGTGACCAACGTCTCCCTGAAAAAGCCAAAGTACTTCTTCCTGGAGAGGTTTGGTGGTCCATGGCAAAGACATCAATAATTGATTAGGGGAGAGGGAATCCGTAGAAGCAGAAACATTACTACTCAATTTTACTTCTGTTTCATACCAGTATTGACCAATATGCTGAATATAACCTTTTTTCCCCTTCAATATATTTAATACATCTTTCTCAAAATACAAATGTATACATAATTATTACTGTATTCTTGTGCAGGGCTCTTAATAAATAGCTTTGTGTGGAGGTGAGGTAAAAATTCTTCAACCCAGGTTTTGTGAATGAGAAGAATCTAACTACCAGACACTTTTTTTCAATTGCTGTTTAAATGCAGTCAGAAAATGTAAAATTCCAGACTTTGTGCACCTTTATGCTGAAATTTAAAGTTGTCAGAAAAGTGAGATTGTGAGCTGTATGCATGCATAAGAAGGGACTGCTTATCACTTATTAATTGTTAAATTGTTATGCAAAGTTTATTCATTGACAAAGGGTTCACCATTGTAAATATATGAAAAACAGTACACAATTACCTCATGATAGTTTCATGAAGCTTAAGCTATTTCTTTCCACGGTACTGAGATAATTAGAAAAGGTGTAAAAAGTAACAAAAAGGGGCAGTAAGCTACACTAGAGTGTATAAAATGAAATATACTGCATGCAAGCCACAAATATTTCCCTCTACAACAGTAATGTAACTTCTTACCTTTTTTTAATTTGTATTTTTTCGTGTGAAGCTTTTCCCCCTAAACCATGTTTTAAAAATTAGAAAATAGCAACGGAAAGGTAAAAGAAAAACAAGTAAAGCGGCTTAGAGAAAAACAGCTCTTGTACTCACTTTCCTCACTTATCTAGAGGAAAATAGGTTTTTTTCAGGCATGTCCAAGGGTCACCTCCTAGTGTTCTGTCCTGTCTATCTGATGAATCTGGGCATCTTGAGGCAATGTAAAAATTGCCTCATGTACACAGACAAACCTCTCCTCCTACCACCCAACACTACAACCTGTGAGAGATGCACTTATCTAGCCAAACTGGAGATAAAGCTCTCTCCAACCAAGACTGAACTTGATAGTCATGAGGAGAAGGTAAACATTTGCACCACAGCACACTCATCACATAGTCTCACAAAATCTACACCACCAAAATCCACATATGGTAACACAGAAACATTCACGGAGGCTCTCAATAATAATCTAAGCAACAGAGACTTCCAAAGCAGAAACGCAAGCAACCTCCATCCCCCAACACAACCCAAATGACACATAGCCCACAGACTCAGTGTGTCAATCAACCACAGCCAATAAGGCAAAACAACGTACCCAACACACTAGTCATAGATGACTCTATAGTCAGGCACACTGATGTCCCACTCACCAAGCAAAACAAGGAGAAGGCTACTGTCAGCTGCCTGTCAGGTGCCAGGATCCGCCACATAACTCACGCACTCAGGTCACTCCACAACAAGTGCAAATATGACTCTGTCATTATCCATGTTGGTGTGAATGACCTGAGACATACCTCCCTGGACTACATGTAAAGAGACATGGAAGAGTTCTCCGATCTTGTAGACCCTAGCCCTGAGTAGCATTTTGCCATTGCCCAGAATGATACCGCAGTACAAGGACTAAATGATTGACTTCAACAATTGGCTAAGATTCTGTTGTCATTCTAAGGGAATCCAGTATCTGTCTGCTTGGGATGACATGGTCGACAGACCACGATGCTTTGCCACAGATGGCCTGCACCTGTCACCCCTGGGATTCCAGATACTGGCTAAGGCTCTTGCTGCCCCTATAGTGCCTATTTTAGGCAAGGTTCAAATAACAAATTCACCACCATAACAGGAACAGGCAAGCAAAAACTGAGGGTAATGCTACTCAATGCTAGAAGTCTAAATCTCAAAATGCACTCACTCGAGGTACTCCTTAAAATGGAGAACATCAATATCTGTGCAGTGACTGAGACCTGGTTTAAGGCTCCAGAGAGCACCCCTGCACTACCAGGCTATAACTCATAACACACTTTTCGGCCATGTAACCGGGGTCGAAACACCAAAGGTGGAGGTGTGTCCATATTCATTAAGGATATCCACACCTCCAGGCTAGTTGCTCAGCATAATGCATCCGAGGTTATCCAAGTGCAACTAACTCTGGGCAAAACTGCAATCCAAATTGTAGCTTGCTACAGATCCCCCACCATGCCCCAGGATTCCCACTCCTCTTTTATTGATGTACTGGAAAATATTAGGGTTCAACCAAACACCCTAATAAGGGGACGACTTCAACTACCCCACCATTAACTGGGAAAACTACTCATGTACCAACTTCCTCAGCTCAACGCTTTCTGGAATTCATAAATTCCAATGCCCTGGATCAACTTATCCACACCCCCACCAGGGGCAACAATATCCTAGTCCTAGTCATTACCAACATGAGTGACCGGTGTTCCACACCTGAAGTCAACTCCTCTTTGGTCTGATCCGACCATAAGCTAATCACCCTTGATAGCCACATCCCGCCCCCACCCCCATTAAGGAAACCACAGTAAAAAATGTTTACAAAGCCAACTTCATGCTTTTTAAGACAGACATGGTGAACTTTATGACACCCATACAGATGGACAATACAGTTACAACTGCTGAATCCTACAAAAATGCACTCTATAAGCACTTACATGAGTGCATGGATTGTGCTATTCCAAACAGAACCAAGACGCTATCCTCCAAAAAAAGGAAGCCAATCTAGTGGTCCCCTGCCATTAACAAACTGTACAACAGAAGGAAGAAACTGTTGCAAAAGAGAGTAAAATCCCATGAGTGGAGGAGCTCCTTGGTCAGCCTCAGTAAGAAGCTGAGATCCCTTATAAGATCCTGCAAAGCTAGCTATGAAAACAAAATTGCCACAAATTCCAACGACAACCTCAAAGCATTCTATAGCTATGTCAAGAATCTCGATGGCAACACCCAGATCTGCTCTGAGTTACAGCACAAAGGCACGAAATTTACAGAACCAACTGATATTGCCAACATCCTGGCAGATAGGTTCAGTGCTAACTTTACCCCCCTCTCACCCCCTAAAGGGCCCATATCTATGCAGGAAGAATGCAGAGTCCCTGTAATCACAACTACACAGGTAAAAGCTGCACTCTCTAAAGCCAAAAACACAGCATCCATGGGACCGGACAACATCCCAGGCTGTGTTTTACACAAACTTCAGAACTAACTGGCTTCCCACTTAAGCACCATGTTCAATAATAGCCCCGCATCAGGCTTTGTGTCCACTGAATGGTGCACAGCAACAGTTATCCCACTCCACAAAGGGGGAGCCACCACTGATTCCGGGAACTATCGACCTATTATCCTGATGAGCCTGGTCTGCAAGGCCATGGAATGTATCATCATGGAACTCATAAACAAAGACATTGGTAACCTCCAAACTCTGGATCCCACCCAGTTCGTGTTTGTGAAAGGGAGATCATGCCTCCTGAACCTGATCGACTTCTTTGAGGCAGTCACCAAAACTGTAGATGAGGATAAGGCGGTTTAGACAGCCTATCTTGACCTCGCCAAGGCTTTCAACACCATCCCCCATTCTGGAATTATAGTTAAACTCACCAAACTAGGTATAAATCCCTACATCACAAGACAGGTTGCCAACTGGCTCACTGACAGAACCCACATTGTAAAAGTTGCAGACTCCAAATCTGACCTCAAAGCAGTGACAAGTGGAGTACCACAGGGTTCTGTCCTGGGACCTCTCCTGTTTGGTATCTACTTCTCTGAAGTACAGGCTAACACAGAAGGCCTCTGGCTAATGAAGTTCGCAGATGACTGCAAACTAGGAGCCATAATCAAGTCCTCAAATGATGTGGACATCCTACAGAAGGGCCTCACTGAGACAGATGCCTGGTGTCAGAGGCATGGCCTCAAGCTCAATGCCAAAAAGTGCATTGTCATCCCCTTTGGTAAAAACTCTGTATCCATGAACTACCACATAGGCAGCAATCTACTTAACACCAATTACATGATAAGAGACCTTGGGACCCAGGTGGACAGTAGTCTCTCCTTTGATAGTCACATCGCCACAGTAGTCAGGAAGTAGTCATCATAAAAGGGTTCTCATCCAGGAAAAAAGAGGTCACTGTTCCCTTTTACTCGACACTCATTAGACCCATTATAGAGTACAATGCCCCTTTTCGAATGTACCTCACAAGACATCTGCAGCAGCTGGAAAGGCCACAGAAGTACCTCACAAAGAGGATTACTGGCCTCAAACAAATGCCCTACACTGACCACCTCAAAAAACTCCAGCCTTACTCCGTAGCATATCGCCTACTCTGAGGTAATCTCTGCCTAACATATAAAGCTATGTCAAACCCAGAGCTGTTGGACATGCGGCACCTAAAGAAATCCCAATCTCTCCGAGCTACACACTCTAGGGACCTAAACCTTGTCACCACAATAAACAGGACATGCTGGAGGGATAAATTCATGTCCCAGTGACTTCCCATACTCTGGAACAGGCTACCCATCTATGTCAAGCAAAGGTCTTCATTAGCACTCTTCAAGAAAAATCTTGATGAGTGGATGGGAAATAGGAAATATACCCCGGGGATCACTTCTGTGTCTCTGCTCGACAGTGGCACAGGAAAATAACTTTCTTGGGTGGCGTAAGCCAGAGAACCTTGTTGGCTAGGCTTACATAGGCCATTATGCCGATAGTCTAGTACCTACCTATGAACCTATGAACCTATGAACCTATGAAATGCCATTAATTATCTTTCAGCATTCATGAGAGATATGATTTGCATTAAAAAAACAGTATTCACTAATGCTTCTTATACAAAAGTAACTGACCAAAATAATCTTTTCAAATGAGATTAACTTTTCAAAACTATTAGAAATCAGTCTTTCTTGCAGGAACACAGCATTGCATCCACTGCATTAATTGTACTTCCTGCATGCTTTCTATAACCATGCCTTTGAATACTGTGTCTTGGCAGAAAAGGATATTTTTCATAGTGCAGTGTATGTACTTCAAGTGCTGGAGAACACAAATATGTATGTATACAAAAGCTCAAAGCTCAGGTGGACATGTATATGTATGTACACAAAAGCTCAACTGGGCATGTAAAATAATGTGCCTTTTAAATCTGAAAAATGAAAAAGATACGTTTTTATCTTTCAACAAAATCAGCCTTGTTTTTGCTAGATCTTAGTTAAAGTGAATCTCATTGAATCTAATACAATGTATTAGCTGCTTTTCTGTAAAAAAAAAAAATTCTAAGCTTGTTTCCTGCCTTTCCTGTAACTAGTCTAGTCCAGATACAGACTTGCTGTATCCCAAACTGTTGGTAAGCTTCTGAGCCCCCCCCCCAAGTCTTTCTGTGTTGGAGGGAAGTGGTAGTGGTAAGCACTAGGTAGCCTATCTACCATGGGAAGAGTGGGTTTTGGCCCAGAAATTGTAGTTCATTGACCGTTTCGCCAGTTTTTTCATCTCTTTCTACTTTCTGGTTTAAAAGCCCATTTTGCATTTGGACCCTGCCTTTCCTGTAACTAGTGTAGTCCAGGTACAGATTTGCTGTATCCAGGACTGTTGGCAAGCTTCTGAGCCCCCCAAGCCCTTCTGTTTGGAGAGAAGCCGTCGAGCTTATCAGTGGGAGTGGTAAGCACTAGGTAACCAATCTACCACAGGAGGAGTGGTTTCTGGCCCAGAGATTATATTGGTCATTTGGGAAGCTTTTCCATCTTTTTCAACCTTCTGATTTAAAACCTGTGTTTCCACTTGTTTCCTGCCTTTCCTGTTACTAGTCTAGTCCAGGTACAGATTTGCTGTATCCAGGACTCTTTGTAAGCTTCTGAGCCCCCCAAGCCTTTCCGTGTTGGAGAGAAGCCTTCTAGCTTATCAGTGGGAGTGGTAAGCATCAGGTAGCCTATCTACCACAAGAGGAGTGGTCCCTGGTCCAGCACTTGTAGCTATTGGCTGTTTGAGCATTTTTTTCCATCTCTTTCAACTTTCTGGTTTGAAAGTCACACTTGCTCCTGTTTCCCGCCTTTCCTATAACTAGCCTAGTCCAGTTACAGAGTTGCTGTATCTAAGATTGTTAGTAAGCTTCTAAGACCCCCCCCAAGCCTTTCTGTGTTGGAGGGAAGCCTTCTAGCTTATCAGTGGGAGTGGTAAGCACTAGGTAGCCTATCCTCCACAAGAAGAGTGAGTTTTGGCCCAGAAATTGTAGTTTATTTGGCCGTTTGGGCAGTTTTCCATCTCTTTCAACTTGCTGGCTTAAAAGCCTGCATTTGTACTTGTTCCCCGCCTTTCTTGTAACTAGTCTAGTCCAGGTACATATTTGCTGTATCCAGGACTCTTTGTAAGCTTTTGAGCCCCCCCCAAGCCTTTCTGTGTTGGAGAGAAGCCTTATTTATTTATTTATTTTATTTTCAGTTTGTTTGCCAGGATAGTCCAATTGGGCCTTGAAGAACCCGTTTTCAATGGAGTCCTGGGGAGAAAAGCTCCAGAAATACAAGAATATATGGATACAAAATACAATATACAGTATCAATGCAATAAGTCACAAGAATATAAGATAAAAATTACACAATTAAGAGGGGATTTAACATCAAACAAAGTGATGGGATACCATTGGATTGGCATTATGAGATCCTGGTTAGTATGCTGAATTAGCTTCAATACAGTTCCTATACAAACATCATGATTCCTACTGTTGTTGTTGCAAGTTATTAGACTGTAAGAGGCTATTATAGATATGCTGGCTAGTGAAGAGTAGTTATGGGTGAGGAAATTATGAAGAATGGGAGAAGGAGCATTCCCATTGTAAAGCTAGGTGTGAATGAAGTAGGGTTTTAAAGATAGAGAGTTTAGTTGTGGTACGGATGAGAGGTGGAAGAGAATTCCAGTGGCATGCAAGTGAGAAAGATAGGAGGTGGTTGCCTGGTGGACGGGATGGTTTATGCAGTTCTATTAGATTCTGGGAATTAGATCTTAGACACCTATCAGGAAGATGGATTTTGAAGGTTGAGGCAAGAGAGGGGCAGAGAGAAGGGTTAATAATAAGTTTATGTGCTTGGATTAGTTGGATATAGTTAAGATAGTTTGGTAGTTCTAGCCAGTTTAATTGATGTAGGGTAGTTCTAGCCAGTTTAATTGATGTAGGGAAATACAGTTATGGGTACTGGCTCTGTGGCCAGTTGCAAATTTTGAAATTTTATAATAGCAGGAGGAGAGCTTTGTTTTGAGGGAAGATTGCAGATTGATAAGTATAGAGGCACCATATAGGAGGGAAGGGATGAGGTAGGTAGTAGCAAGACGAAGCCTGGAAGAGGGAGAGATATAGCAGTTGTGATGATAAAGTATGCCTAATTTTTTATGTGTTTTTTTAATATTTATTTGTAGGTGGCTATCAAACCTGTGCTTATCATCAATGAGAATCCCAAGAGGTTTTGCAGTAGAAACTATTTTGAGAGTTGTGTTATTTTGGGTGGTGATGGAGAATGAGTTTTTATCAAGGATGAAGTTTTTGGAAGGGGTAAATATCATTAGTTTAGTCTTGTTTGCATTTAGTGCTAGATGATCATCTAGCATCCAATGTTCCGTGGAATGGAAGGCTTCCTGGGTTAATAGTGCTAGTAAGGAAGTTGAGGTGGTGGAACAGATTATAGTGGCATTGTCAGCATACTGGATGAGGTTGGTATTGGGAATGGCACAATAGAAGTAATTTATGAAGATATTGAATAATAGGGGACCTAGGATTGAGCCTTGAGGGACACCTGTGTGCGTATCTAGGAAGGGTGAAATAGCTTTCTTCCATTTGACAGCTTGCTGCCTATTGGATAGGTAACTGGTGAACCAATTAATAAAGGAGGGGGATAGGTTTAGTTTTGAAAGTTTGGTAATAAGAAGAATGTGAGAGATAGTATCAAATGCCTTAGACAGGTCTAAGAGGACAGCAGATACAATATGACCAGTGTCACGGGCCTTATTGATGGTCTCTAGGAAGGAGAGAAGGGCAGTGGTGGTACTATGGCCTGGTCGGAAACCATGCTGGAGTAAGGAGGTTATTGTGTAAGAGGTAGGGTAGGAGTTGAAGGTGAACACATTTTTCGAGGAGTTTAGAAATAGGAGATAGAATAGCAATTGGTCGGAAGTTTGGGATGTCATTGTTGTTGCCTCCTTTATGGAGTGGAATAATGAAGCCTTTTTCCACAGTTGAGGAACATGGTATTCTGAAATTGATCAATTTATTAGAATGCAGATAGGGAAGGCAATGGCTTCTGCTGCTATTTTTAAGAAATAGGAGGGCATTTCATCAGGAGCATTAGAACATGCCTTCTAGCTTATCAGTGGGAGTGGTAAGCATTAGGTAGCCTATCTACCACAAGAGGAGTGGTTCCTGGTCCAGAAATTGTAGCTATTGGCCATTTGGGCAGTTTTTTTCCACCTCTTTCAACTTTCTGGTTTAAAAGCTGCACTTGCACTTGTTTCCCACCTTTCCTGTAACTAGCCTAGTCCAGATACAGAGTTGCTGTATCCAGGACTGTTGGTAAGCTTCTGAGCCCCACAAGCCTTTCTGTGTTGGAGGAAAGCCTTCTAGCTTATCAGTGGGAGTGGTAAGCACAAGGAAGCCTGTCTACCATGAGAGGAGTGGTTCTTGGCCCAGCAATTGTAGTTTATTGACCATTTGGACAGTTTGTCCATCTCTTTCAACTTTCTGGTTTAAAAGACCACATCTACGCTTATTTCCGATCTTTCCTGTAACTAACCTACTGGGTAGCACTAGAAAGGCTTAAACTGATACAAACCTTCTAGCTTAGAAGAGAGACTTTGGAGTGATTAAGTATCAGTTTTCTGTACTTTCTTGCTGTACTTAACTCTTTTCTGCCTAAATGCAGATTTTCCAGCATTTATTGTGATTTAAAAGCTTGTTTTTTCACATATTGTACTTATCTGACTGCCTGCACTTTTAAAAAGTCATTTTTTTGTTTAAATAATTTGTTTAACTTTTGTAGGCTACACACTAAAGTGCGATAACCTTTTCTGATCGTTTGTAGTTGTTTAAAGCTATTTTAAGTGTATTTTTTACTGTTTTTGCCTTATCTTTTCAAAAAAAAAAAATTCCTTGTTTCCCACCTTTCTAAGCTAGTATAGTCCAGCTTTTAGGCTAGTGTTGAATTCAGGGCTGCGTGCTGAGGGCTGTTGGCTGAGTTGCCCATACCTTACTTGGATAAAAGGAAGTTTCTCTGTTCACCTGTGAGAGACGGAAGCTTTGAGCAGCCTATCTGTCCCTGGAGGAGTGGTTCCGGCCCAGAAGTTAGTAGTCTATTGACTATTTTGGACTAATTTCTATCTCTTTCATTTCCCTACTATAAAAACCACATTTGCACGGTTTTGCATGCCGGGCAGTGCTGGTTTGCTATGGTTAAATTATTCCCGGCTCCACTAAGTCTCCTCCTCAGTTTTTCCCTTGAAACTAGTCTAACTCTTAACCTAAGCACTCAAAAAGCATCCCACAGCCCAGCACTTGCTCAGACCTAATAGCAAGCACTAATATACCCTGACACTTGATTGCTCAGCAGGCCAAGGCTCTTTATTCACCCCTCACCAAACAAGCGACTAAGCAGCTCACCCTACTATTCAGGCATGATCAAAGGGCAATTTCAGGTGTACTCTCCAGTCCAGCTGGTGAATCTGGGTATCCTGAGGCAATGTTACAACTGCTATATGTACACAGACAACCCTCTCCTCCTACCACAAAACACTAACATATGCAAGAGATAACAGCCAAACTGGTAGCTAAGCTGTCTCCAGGCAAGACTGGAACAGACAGTCAAGAGGAGAAGGTTAACACTTGCACTACATCTCCAGCCACACATAGACCTACTAAAACAGCACTGGCAAAGAATACACATAAATACACAAAATCATACTCGGAGGCTCTAAATAAAAACCTGCAAAAGCATCAGCGACTTCCAAAGCAGACACCCAAACAACCTGCACCTCCCATCACAAACCCAGACAACACATAAAACACAAAATCAGTGTGCCACACAATCACAGCCCTTAAGGTGAAATAACATACCTAACTCACTAGTAATAGGTTACTCGATAGTCAGGCACACTGGCATCCCACTTACTAGGCTGGACAAGCAGAAGGTCACTGTTAGCTGCCTGTCAGGAGCCAGAATCTGCCACATAACAGAAGCACTCAGGTCACTCCAGAACAAGTACAAATATGACTCTGTCATTGTTCATGTTGGTGTGAATGACCTGAGACGTACCTCTCTGGACTACATGAAAAGAGACATAGAAGAGGTCTCTGATCATATAGTTCAGGCTGGTATGACCCTGACCCTGAGTAGTAACCTGCCCTCACCAAGAATGATACCTCAGTATGAAGAAAAAATTATCAATTTCAACAATTGGCTAAGCTTCTGGTGTCATTCAGAGGGGATCCAGTGTCTGTCAGCCTGGGACAACATGCTTGACAAGCCAACAAATCAATTAAAATCCCCAAAAAAGGGCACAGTCTCATAAAAAAACACGAAAAAAATGACCACTGCTCACAAGGACATCAAGGATTCAGGCAAAGACGTAACAGTAAAATAAGAATATAAATTTAATAACAGCAAAACACTGACTAAGCGCTTTCGCCAAATAATGGCATCATCAGAGTCAGTGTAAACTCACAAATGCACCTAATTTATACAAATTAATTTAGTCAATTGGTAATTAATAATAAATAATAATTAAATTAACAAATCAACCAATGAACCACAACTTTGCATAAACCTCATACAAACATTGATTTTCCCATAGTTCAAAACATTCTCAAATGATGCAGCAACAGTGATTACTTAAATGCATGTATATAGATTATCACAATAAAACATAAAAATATAAATATAAAAAAATATAAAATAAAAAATATATATTTGTGAAAATAATATAAAAATATGTAACTTGAAAAACTCCAGGTATATTAAACCAAACTAGACTTTAATTTCAACACTGGTTTAATAGAAATAAAGTCATTGATACCAGGAAATCTTGTAGCGTTTAGTCGAAGCTGCCATTCAACCTCCTTGATCGCTACCTTGTTGCTAATATCACCTCCCTGGTCAGGAAGAACCCTATCAACCACAAAAAATAAAAATTTTTTGAATTCATTACACTTGCAACTGTGTAAATACAAAGCATTATGTTTGTCTTTTTTCTTCAAACACCGCAAATGTTCACTAATTCTGTCACGCAATCTACGTGTGGTCATACCCACGTAGAAAGCATCACAAGAAATTAAAGTCTAGTTTGGTTTAATATACCTGGAGTTTTTTACGTCTTTGCCTGAATCCTTGAATCCTTGATGTCCTTGTGAGCAGTGGTTGTTTTTTTCGTGTTGTTTTATGCTTGACAAGCCACATTGCTTCCCAAGAGATGGCTTGCACCTGTCACACCTAGGTTTTCAAATACTGGTCAAGGCTCTTGCTGTCCTCATAGTGCCTTTTTTAGGCAAGGCTCAAAAGTCAAACCCACCTCTGTAAACAGCACAATTAACAAAAAACTGAGGGTTATGCTACTCAGCACCAGGAGTTTAAATCTCAAAATGCATGTGCTCGAAGCACTCCTCAGTATGGAGAACATTGACATCTGTGCAGTAACTGAAATCTGGTACAAGGCTCCAGAGAGCACCCCAGCACTACCTGACTACAACTCATACCACACATTTCTGCCACAGAACATGGTCTGAAACACAAAAGGAGGGGGTTTATCCATATTCATCAAGGATGCCTACACCTCCAGGTTAGTGGTGCAGCACGATACCTCTGAGATCATCCATGTGCAACTAACATCGGGAAAATCTGCAATGCAAATTGTGGTCTGCTACAGATCACCCTCCATGACCCAGGACCACCACTCCACCTTTCTGGAAACACTGGAAAACATGAAGGTCCTACCAAACAATAATAATGGACAATTTCAATTACCCTACCATTCACTGGGAAAACTACTCAAGTACAAACTCCCAGGCTCAGCGCTTCCTGGAATTCATCAACTCAAATGCCCTGGATCAGCTGGTAAACTCCCCTACCAGAGGTGAAAACATATTGGACCTGGTCATCATCAACATGGGTGACAGACATTCCACATGAGAGGTCAACCTGTCACTGGTTAGATCAGACCATAAACTAATCACTCTGGATGTCCACACCCCACCACCACCCTCAACTAAGGAAACCACAGTAAAAAACTTTTCTAAAGCAAACTTCACCTTACTTAAGACAGAGGTGGTAAGTTTCACAGCTCCCACGCTAAAGGATAACGCTGCCCAAGATGCCGAAACCTTTACAAATGCACTCTATGAGCACCTGCAAGGATGCATGGATCGTGACATCCCCAGTAAAACCAAGACTCACTCCTCTGAAAGAAGGAAACCAGTTTGGTGGACCCCTGCCATAAACAGGCTATACAATAGAAGGAGGAAACTAGTTCAGAAAAAAAGCAAATCCCAAGAAGGAAAGAAATCCCTGATCAGTATCAGTAAGAAACTAAGGTCCTCATAAAATCATCCAAGGCTAACTTTGAAAGAAAAATATCCAAGGATTCAAAAGATAACCACAAAGCCTTCTTTAGCTATGTTAAGAATCTAAGTGGCAACTCACAGATATGCACTGAACTAGTGCAAAATAGCACAAAATATACTGAACCTACTGATAATGCCAACAACCTGGCAGATAGATTCACTGCAAACTTCACCCCCTCTCACCCTAATAGGGCCTACAATAGCGGAAAAGTGTAGAGTCCCGGAAATCACAGATGCACAGGTGAAAACAGCCGTTTCAAAAGCCAAAAATACAGCATCACTGGTGTCCCAGGTTGCATCTTGCATGAACTACAAAACAAACTAACCCCCCATCCTAAACACGCTGTTCAACCTCAGCCTCTTCACAGGCTATGTGCCCATAGAAAGGTGCACAGCAACGGTTATTCCTCTCCACAAAGGAGGGCCACAACTGACCCTGGTAACTATCGTCCCATAAGCCTGACTAGCCAGGTCTGCAAGGCTATGGATCACATCATCATGGAACTCATTAACAAAGACGTTGGGAATATCCAAACACTTGACCTGACCCAGTTCAGCTTTGTTAAGGGCAGATCATGCCTACTAAACCTGGTTGACTTCTTTGAGACAGTCGCCAAGGCCATAGATGAGGGAAAAGTGGTTCACACAGCCTACCTTGACCTTGCAAAGGCTTTTAACACTATTCCCCACTTGGGCATTACAGAAAAATTCACCAACCTGAACATAAATCCCTACTTCATGAAATGGGTTTCCAACTGGCTTACAGACAGAACTCACACAGTAAGAATAACAGGCTCCAGGTCCGACTCTAAACAAGTCATAAGTGGTGTTCCGCAAGGCTTGGTCCTGGGACCCCTACTGTTCGGCATATACTTCTCAGAAGTACAGGCAAACACAGAAGGACTATGGCTAACCAAGTTCACCTATGACTGCAAACTGGGAGCCATAATTGACTCTCCGGCTGACATGGGCATCCTCCAAAAGGGCCTTACTGAGATGGACACCTGGTGTCAAAGTCATGGCCTCAAGCTAAATGCCAAAAAATGCATAGTCATCCCATTTGGAAAAAACAAAACAGCCACGAATTACCACATAGGTGGCAGCCCCCTTAATACAGAAGAGGTAATAAGAGATCTGGGTCCCAGGTAGATAGTAATCTCTCCTTTGACAATCATATTGCCAAAGTAGTTAGGAAATCCTTCTATGTGGCCCATCTAATTACCAAAAGGTTCACATCTAGAAATAAAGAGGTTATAGTGCCCCTCTACTCGTCAATCATCAGACCCACCATAGAGTACAATGCCCCATTTGGGATGTACCTCACAAGACACTTCCAACAACTGGAAAGACCACAAAAGTACCTCACCAAGAGGATTACTGGCCTCAAACATATGTCTTATGCAGCCCGACTGAAAAAACTCCAGCTGTACTCTGTGGCATATCGCTTACTCAGAGGTGATCTCTGCCTGACTTACAAAGCCATGTCCAACTCAGAATTGATGGACATCCTCCACGTAAAGAAATCCAAGTCACCACGAACCATGCCCTCTAGTGAGCTAAACCTCACCATAACAATAAATAGAACATGCTGGAGGGGTAGATTCCCATCACAGCAACTCCCCATGCTTTGGAACAAAATTCCAAACCACATTAGACAGAGCCCCTCACTAAGACTCTTCAAGAGAAACCTTAAAGAGTGGATGGGTAACAGAAAATACACCCCTGGGATCACATCATTGGCTCTGCTTGACAGAGGATCAGTTAATTAATCAATGGGGCGGCGAAAGCTGGCACTCTGGTTAGGCTTATAAATGCCCTCGGGCAGATAGCCTAGTACCTACCTATGAACCTAATGTCTAACTACTTTAGTAGAATATTTAGGTTCAAATGAATCCAGTTATTGTACTACAGTTTGGACTACTATAACTATCTCACAACCAGGGACTTAGACAGCTTGTAGCTTGCATGGCCTGCTGCTTCTGCTTGAACTTAAACACATGTTCAGTCAAGGTGCAGCAGCCATGGGGAGAGAGTACAGCCACGGTTCCTCACCTAAACAGAGAACTCCATCTCAGGCAAGGTTAGCCATGGGGAGGGAGTGCAAGGGGATGGGACTTCAGGTTGGGGTTTCAAGCAGCAATATTGAGGAGGATTTATATTTAAGGAGGAGGGCTTTAAACTTAGGGAGAAGGAGGGAAGTTTAGGGTTAGGAGGAAATCAGGTACTTTTGATTTAGTGAGTGATAAGGGCATTTTTGTCATAGGAAATGGGAGGAAAGTTTCAGGGTTAGGAAGTGAGTGGGGTCTTTCATGTTAGGGTGGGGAGTTCTATATTTAGGGTTAGGGACTGAGTTGGAGTTTTAGGGTTTATTGTTAGGTTTCTGTCAGAGCTATGCAGTTCAGTAGCATCAGAAGGTGGGAGGGCTATGCATGTCGCTAAAACTGGGACTGGACAACTGGAAGTTAGAGTAAGTGGCAGAGAGTAAGAATCTTATGAGCTACTAAAATGCAAGCATTTGTAGTAGCCCTATTAAAGCCCT
>NC_056741.1:1716132213-1716174713 GCF_019279795.1 Protopterus annectens | reverse complement strand
TAAAATCACGATGTAATACAAATCAGGTTTACACCATAATACACAATGGTAGGCATGGAACACCACAACCAAGGTGCAAGGGTTGCTAAGGGCCTGTGACAGTGTTCGGTGCGGTAACTATGAATTAGTAGTCAATGCCATGCAAATGAGGCAGATAATACTGAATCGCAAATGTCCCATCGGATGAAGGTTGAACCATACGGTGCAGTGCTATAACATCGAGGAGTGGCTCAGAGGAGATACATGACATCAGCAGAGGGGTGTGCCACCGTAGCAGCAAGCACATTGGAGCAATGTAAATCTGGCCTGGCCATTGCTAAGCAAAGCTGCAGGACAGGGGTGGGGAGGAAGGTATAGAATTGTTTAGTTGAGAGCACACATGGTGCCCAAAAGCGCATGTGTATGGGGATGAAAACGTGCCCGAAACCCAGTAAGCAGATGCACGTGGTGCGAACAATAGCACAATCAGGAAGGTCAGGGGAAGAAAAGAAGGAAATGCCAAAGTAGGGTAATTGGCGTACTAATGAGCAATCAACACCAATCAACTCATGGCGGCCAATCGATGGCAGCTGTCAAGTCTGCTCGCAGAAACCTGCAAAAAAGGATAGGGGAGGCATCAGAATGAAAAGAAAGGAGGGGAGGCATTGGATTGCAAAGATAGGAGATCTGTCATAGCAGAGCAAAGCAAACAGACAGTAGACTGGCAATAGAACACATCACGCAAGATACGACAGGTCTAGGAAAGTACAAATGAAAGCAGGCTGCTGAATGCATGCCAGAAAATGGTAAGTGGAACGTGCAGAAATGTAAAGGGAAGGTCAAGATGTAATCCATGGCAGCCAAATGTAATTCAACACCAAAGGCACCACAATAGTAGTTCCGGTAGTAAAACACATAAGATACCCTGTAGCTATGATCGTACATACACACCCTATGACATCATCGGTGTTCACAGCACAATAGTATAAAGTGTGAAAGCACCCAACACACACCTGTGAATTCCCAAACACTGCACCATAGGTGTAAACACATGGGGAACTTTTAAAATGTACATG
Source organism: Protopterus annectens (assembly GCF_019279795.1). Classification (NCBI taxonomy): domain Eukaryota; kingdom Metazoa; phylum Chordata; order Ceratodontiformes; family Protopteridae; genus Protopterus; species Protopterus annectens. Next base: position 1,716,173,658 of record NC_056741.1, on the reverse strand, counting down.
TTGGGAGCTGCCATAGCTGTGATTCATCAGCATGTGTTAGAGACTGACGGTGTTGTGGAGGATGATGCCGACAACCACCGCAGGCCCCGGAGGAGGAGAAGAGTGTTCAGACCAAGGGTAACCTACCAGGGGCTACATGATCTGGAGATAGTAGAGCGTTACAGGGTGGACAGGGACATCTTACAACAAATAGTGGAGCTGTGCCGGCCACGCCTGAGAACCAGAAATAACAGAGGGAACCCATCCCAGTGGACACGAAGGTATGTGTAAGCATGCGAATACTAGCCACAGGTACCTTTCAAAGGCCAACTGGAGATATAATGGGGATCTCACAGGCATCAGCATCCAGGGTACTACACCAGTTCCTGGATGCCATGTTACCACATGCCAATGAGCATATATACTTCCCCCGAACTCAGGAGGAGTTGGCCAGCAATATGCGTCACTTCCACCGTGTGGCACACTACCCAGAGGTACTGGGTGCGATAGACTGCACGCACATACAAATCAAGTCACCACCCAGTGAGCATGGTAGGCACTACATAAACCACAAGGGATTCCACTCCATCAACTGCCAGGTTGTGTGCAATGCCCAGGGCATTATCATGGATGTGTGTGCTGGCAGCTCTGGAAGCTACCATGACTCCCATATCTGGCATGCCTCACAGCTGTATCAGGTATTTGTCAGGGGGGACATCCCACATGGCCACCTTGTGGGGGATGCTGGCTATGCACTGGAGCCATGGATGATGACTCCCATCAGAAATGCACACACACCCATGCAAGAACACCATAATAAGGCACACGCACAAACCAGAATCATCATAGAGCGTGTGTTCGGGATGCTGAAATCACGGTTCCAGTGCTTGGACACATCTGGTGGAGCCTTGCAGTACTCTCCAGGCACGTGTGCCCACATCGTCATAGTATGTGCCATGCTACATAATATGATCCTGCGGAAACAGCTGCAGCAGGGACAAAATGGTGAAGGCCCTCATAGCCCACTGCAATTGCCAAGGCCATCACAGGCACAGAGGGATTCAGACCAGGAACACACTGTGCCAGCCCCAGTAGGCAGACGGAGACATGCCCAATATGCCTACGCCTTGGCAAAGAGGGGACATATAGCACATACTCTGACAGTGTAGGCCCCTACGGACTGACACACCTCACCACCTGCACACACAGTAAATTGGATGGCACACAAGCATGACCACCTGTAAATTGTAATGTATAGGTGGCCCACTGTGTGAATCCTACATAGGCAGCCCTCAAACATTGTACACACAACAGCTATTGGAACAAGGAATGTCAACACCTGAACAGTACATGCGCCTATCAATATATGGTGGTGCTGTGTGTATTGGTTCCCAGGTGCATCGGTAGGTACACGGCCGATTGTCAGAGGCCATACACCAAATGGGGCAAACAGTGTCCGCTGTCGCCACAACATCGAGTAACCAACTGTCGCATAGAGGAGGAGAGGCAATCGTGGGAGCACATGTGTGTAAGAACTGTTCTGCACACACTCAGCACAGAGTCCCTGCTGTGTTAATGAGGAGCTCCACATAATATAACCATGGATGTTGTGTCAAGGCATAGGGTGTACCCATGACAGGTACTCGTCACCCCAGCATGCTCCATCCACGGTCGTTGGAAGGTGTAGCATAGTATCGTATGTGGCTCACTGAGATATACATACCCAATGCCGGAGCACATCCAGTAAACATTACATGGACATACCATTAACTGGACTCATCAATATGTAAACTAACTGAGTTACCCATGTGAGTGCAGTATGGAGTGACAGCCATAGTATACTCCACGTACAAAACGACATAACACGTGCACAAATCCCAGATGGCCGTATGTTAAATGCAGTGACCGCCGTGCATGTTCCCGGTCCCACGTCCTGCAAGGGATGTAATGTAATCCCGAAGGTAAGAGTAATGCATGTCAGATGCAGGTCAGAAGATCATGTTTAGCACACGTTACCGGGAATATGCATTGCCCACTGCTGGTAAGTGACGTTTAAATATGACTTTATGGATATGCGCGAAACAGGGATAAGCTACTCCGAATATCATGCAGATCACAGTCAATGATGTCTGATGTCCAGAACAGGTGAAACCAGCATTATTCACCCCTGTACTACTAGCGCATGCTCTGAAGGGTAAAACGACCACTGCCAGGTGTAGAACACGTAATCATGTATCGAATCACCTAACACTATTGCTAGGCAAGATGTACCTATGGTAGGGTTGCCACCTCTTCAAATGACTAATGTGGGACATACATCAGATGTCTGCAGGCCGACACATACACCCGACCAGTACGAAAAGTAGAACTGCACTGTTTTTCCTAGATAAAAGCTCATTCTTGTAATGTTGACTTACTTATTCTGTTTGTTGGTTCAGATACAGAATAACTGTTTTATGCGATTATTACATCAACTATAGGAAATAAGTATGTTCTAAAATCACAGGACATTTGCCATGTTTACAAATATTTTGCAGGACACAACTGCACAAAGTGGGACAGCTGGCAACCCTAACCTACAGCAGGTGTGTGATGTGACAGGTACAGACACAAACGTGCGGAGTCCAGGAAACAGTATACACCAACAAGTACACAATTAAAGGTGTAGCTTGCCTGTCACTTTCCCCGTCAGATATATATATATATATATATCTATATATATATATATATATATATATATATATATATATATATATATATATATATATATATATATATATATATATATATATGTATATATATATATATATATATATATATATATATATATATATGCATGTACACATATATACATATACATAATGCAGATAGAAAGGGCGATAGAGTGATATATGTTGATATATACGGATTCAGTGATATCTGCAAATATATATAGATAGGTCAACGACATTCATAACACCTTGGAGGTACATATAATTAGGATACCGCCAACTATGGAATGTGCAACATACCGACTTGCATAACCACGAGGCTGAAAGACCGACAGAACACAGTACCGGAACAGTACAACCGCGAGTAATAGTATGATGATATGAATGGATAATTAGTCACCGCTGCCGGTGTTGCGGTCCACGTAGGTACTGTGTTCAACTGTGTTTGTGAGTGCCGTAGTCTGTGTATGTGTGTGTTGAGGGTGCCGTGTGTGTCCCATTGTGACTGTAATGTGCGTGTGTGTGTCCGCATCATGTGTCTGTTAGTGCCAACTCGGAGGTAGATCATTATGGTAGGTGTGGGTATAGCTAGCCATAGGCATATGGTTACCACCTCTCCCACATTAGGAGGGACAGCCCCTCCCTGGGCAGGTGTGTCATGACATAAAACATTACAAAGGGCAAATGTCCGAGATCGTAGGACATTAATATGTCCCATATATAATGTAATAGTAGCATTAAATAGTTATGCCTGTATGTAAGAAACGTGAATGTTACATGCAATATGATAAGTAGCCAATGTCCCATAACAATAGGTATGTATTGAGGATAAAAGTATGTGCTATCCTGTGTACTGATCGTGGCTATGTGTTGGCCTGTAACACCACTGTGTGTCCTGGAAGTGTCCAACAATGGCCATATGAAAAGGTGGCAACCCATGGCAAAGAGGTTCCGTTACCAACACAACCGCAATGACTGTAAATATCTGGGACAGAAATACATGGGATAGCTGTCATGTAGACATATCCCTTTACATATCGCTGCAATTCCAGAAGTATGGAAGTATCAACCTCACCTGCATACTATATAGAAACCAATTAACAATGGCCCAATGTACAATCCCATTACATAAGTCTACTAACTGATAGCTCTTTAATTAGGGACGGAGCCCACACACATATATATGGAATATGTAGAAATGCAAGCCCCACAAACCTGTATATGCTACGTACACCCACCGACATCCCCCACACTAGAAACTATAGCAATACAGACTGTAATAACAGCACAAACATCCAGTCAGTCAATTACAACTGCAGAACCATCAACATACCTTGTGAGAGACACAATTAAAGGCGCCATGCAAAATTGCAGCCGTTGTATAATGGAACAAATGGCGATGTTACGGGTTTTGTTTGCAATAGTCCGTTAACAGATGTTGGGATGACAAGTACACCCACATGTTGAACCACATACTCTAGCTGTCACACACAATCCACGGGGGACACGAATCCAAAGTATACTTGTCTCTATGCATAGCAGTTGCAATTGCACATAAGAAAACACAATACAGGCCGTCTCCCCGAAGGTAGGGCAAATGGGCAACGCCCAAGTGCAGAAGTCAATTATACCCTACTGTTGCCATGTAATTGGTGAATGGAGTAGCTGCACAGCTGATATGCAAGTAATTAGTCACTCAGAAACACCAATGTTACAGGTAGCAGGAAACCACGTTACAGGTATCGATGTATATAAGGAAGACTTGTCAGAAATTCAAACCGTATGCTCATACAAAATACCTGTGTAAGCAGTGTGAGAGAGATAGAGATGAAAGTCCATAACGATAACAAGGTATGTAGAACACTGTAAGTTTATCTATAGCATGTTTTGTATTAATTATCTACTGTATGTATAGCCTGGTTTGCATTAATTAAAAGTGTCCTCAATGCATAACGTGGGAAAAGGTATTTATGTAGTGATGTCTTGCTGAGCATACTTAAGCTTGTAGAAACTGTGCGTCCAGCATTGGGCCACAAGGTACACATCACAGACACCACAAGGGATGCTACATGAGGGCTTTAAACAGAACAATTACATACAACCCACTGTCAGTGGTAGGGTATGTCCAACAAGTACGTGCCATAGCCGGGGATAGTATATGTTGATATACTGTCACAGTAGGCATGTGTATGGGCATGTAACGACAATGACATGTCTAAGGTGGTCACGCTGTGCAAGTATGCTTCGCATTATGGGATACTATGTAAAATATGTGTAATGTATAGTATTGTAGGTAGATATGTCAGATATTCTACACAGCATAACAGGCATATCATGCATACCAAAGGTATCGTCTACTGGCATGCACAATAACAGGATACATATGGCTTGTAGGCATGGGACATTGTAATAGCATGATAGCTAATCTAAATGGAAGGGCTAGCAAGTAACCATGCACAAAGGACATGTAATAGCTTCACAGGTTCATAGTACTATGCAATCTGGCAAGTCTATGTGTAAGCACAACTACAATGTTCACACCAGTGGCACCTCTCTAGGGTAGTGTCCTGTGATCAGCAGAGCCATGTGTTACCTGCACCTCTGCACAGTTCAGCCACTGCAGTGATCCCTGGCATACATGTGTCTCCCAAACACCAAGGGAGGTATCACATGAACAGTGCTACTGAGTGCCCCTGCGTGATGTACATAGGAGTCATGTTCCAAAGCATGGTGAGTGTCTGGTTTGAAAATGTAACCCTCAAGCACATCCCACTCATTGTTGCATGTGTGCACATATCCATGAGCATGTTGCTCACAGTGGCATTTGCGTATGCCGCGTATGTGGAGTATATCCATTAATATTGTTGTGGACATGGGCCCTGTCTGTTCAGCAGAGGTCACCCCTGAGTATGTAGTATGCAAATGTGTACAGACGTGGTGTCCGTAGTTCAGCCGCATACCTTAGCTGTCGGAGCTCAATAAACATCATGGCGTGTTAATGTTGTGGCATGTAAAGCTGTAGCTGTTGTGTAAGGTACACCCTAAATGGGGTGGTGTACCCTTGAATGTGTGTAGAAGTCTTGAGTTCAGAGGTACAATGGGTGCCTATGTACCAGCTATGCACCCAGTACAGATAAGTGTGGCCATGTAGAAGGATATCCACGCTACAGTGGCAATACGGTAATCACAGTAGTGGGTGTGACATACGTGTGTACTACAAACATGTACAATGTGACATGTATGTAGGGGACTACCTGATAGTGGGCGAATGGTGTAATGCAAAGGTGATGTCCATGGACCTTGTGTCATCCAGCTTGAGGCCATGATATTCATATCAGGTATCTGTCACAATGACACCCGTATGGATAGAGTCAGTATCAGCTGATGGATCAATCATGGTGCTTTGTATGCAGGGGTTTGTAAAGCTAGGCAGGGAAAGTCCCTCTGTGCTAGCCTGTACCTCAGGGAAGCATATACTGATCATGAGGGGCCCAATGACTGAGGACTGTGGTATGCCAAATGTAACTGAAATGCAGTAGGTACTATGGTATGCTACCCTCATTGTGTGTGTCCTGTGCATGAGCCATGTTGCATAACATCCACAGACATAGGGTACAATGTGCAGGTGGATGTATATGTTGTCAATACCAGAATGGAGAACGGTGCTGAAAGGCAATGAGAGGACAATGTAGGATGTGTGGACTCCCGTACCATCATCAACTACCCTGGTAACTGTATGAAAGGAGTCCACCAGGTGTAGGGGCCATGCTCTGGCCCTAACAAGTCCAACCCGGGTGGCATCAAAGGACCGGAGCCCAACAATGTCTCTGTAAATGATGTCCTTGATGATGTGCCCCATAGTCGTGCAGAACAGTCCAGGCAGGTGTGTAGGACTATAGTCCCACTCGTGCATTGTGGTGCCATCTGTTTGGAGTGTGATAAATGTTGCTGTGTGCCATTCAGGGGCCACAATGTCTGATACAAGGCTATTACTGAATATGGCAGCCTAGTGGGGACATATGTCATTCAGAGGTTTGTGGACATCACAGCCTGGGACTTGGGAAGGTGACATGGGGCCCGTGTCCCAGGACATATGGAGTGCAGGTTAGTACTGTGTAGGTGTGACCGCAGGGACACCGCAATGTTCCTGCATGGATTGTGGCCCTGTAGTGAGTGAGAGGGTGTACTGTTACCATTGAATCCATCCGCCAGCATGTTGCCAACATCACCTGGGTCTGTAATGTTCCTGAGTGACTGTTGTATGTGAGAGCAGATGTGGGTGTTGCCATCGACTACTGACATACCACCATAATGCCTTGTGGTACACCAAAGAATGTGTCGCAGTAATGTTTACGTAGCTAGTCTTGGAGTATGTGATGAGGGATCCTGTGGCCCTACCGAGGCTGACCAGTGAGCTACCCCACCCATGGGATTGTACACTACTGTGCAACAGCCTCCACCTATTGTTGTACATTATGTCCATGGAACTTGACCACCAGAGTGGCGTCTGTTATCTGGTGTGTACCATCATGGCTCTGTGTGGAATAGCATGATCCATGCAGTCGTGTATGTGCTAATGAAGTGCACTGGGGTATGTTTCATCATTTGTATGTGCATTGTCCATCTGCACGGGTGTCATGACGTTAACAACCGCTGTCATAAGACGTCTGTAGTAGGTGTTGTAGTACTCATGTACTGTGTATGCCGTGAAGGGTGTGGTGCCGGGATGTGGCTAACAAGGTTGATTAGCATATGTTCGGAAACCATCAATGAGGGGATAACCCCAGGTGTGGAACACCAGTCACATGTTGGTAGTGTTCATGTCAAGGTTAATGTTGGTCTTGGAGGTGGTGTGTATGGGTTGAGCCAGCCGAGGTTATGACTCATGGATGTGTCGGTACATGAGTGGCTATCCCAGTTAAGTGTGGGGTAGTGTCAGTCACACATCAGTAGTAGCTGTCTGAGCCCTACTGTCCAGTACACCAACAAATGAGGTCTGGTAACCATGGGGTATGTTGTTGAATCTGTAGCTTGTTACAATGTGTATAGCAGTTCTGGACACAATTAGTTGCACGTGGAGCACCTCTGATGCATTGTGCTAAGTAACTAGCCAGGATGTGTGTACAACATAGTGGGATATGGGAACACCTCAGCTGTGGGTGTGCCGGTCCAGGTATGTGCCTGAAAGGTATAGTCTGTCTATAACCTGTCATTGCAGGTGTGCTCTGCAGAGCCTAGAGGCAGGTCCCAGTCACTGCAGAGATATTGGACTGGTACATTATAAGGTGTGCCTTGCCTGTGTGCATCACAGAGGAAGATGCAAGCATTGTGTCACATGACCCCATGTCTTGCTTGACAGTTCCCGTTCTGCCGGTGACTGTTATTGGAAACTGTGTAAGACAGGCAGTATAGAAGCAGCAAGAGCCTTACATGTGATCTGTACTCCCAGGGCTGACAGGTGCAGGTCATCTGTGCCAAAGCATTGTGTTTGACCAGGTCAGTCAAAGCGGACAGATACCAGATGCCTGTGGAATGACAGCAGAAGCATAGGCAACTGTTGAAGTGACACAGTCAGTCATTGTACAGTGGTATCGGGTCCGGATGAATGCATAATGCTCCCCAGGGCTAGGCCCACACCTTCAGGGCTACAAGACTGGTGAGCTATTGCATGTCCCTGCACACACAGTCTGTGAAGTGGCATCTCAGGGCAGTCACACTAACATGGAGAATGACAGTCACATCGTACCTGGTGAGGTGTGGCATGGGTGCATAGGTTATGTTGCAGAACCAGTTACCCGACAGCAAGATGTAAGCGACTATCGCCTTGTGTAGCCTGCTGTGTGTAACTGCAGTGTGACCACCTACAGAGTCACCTATGACTGGTGTGTTGTGTATGTTATAACACCCTATTAGCTTTATGTGATGGGCACACATGAGTCTGTGGGCTATAAGTTGGTGATGTTGTGTTCTGTGATGGGGGCTGCCTCTGGTGCCTACACAGAGTATGGAGAGGTACTGCACAAGTTGTCCTCGTATGTGTGGCCTGTGGTGGAGATCATGTGAGACTATGTGATGAGTGGGGTGTGTTGCGAATGTTACACATCCCCCCATGACTGTCAGGTGCAGTCAGGGTTGGTGACAGCATTACCCACAGCAGGGCTGCATAACTGCATCCCCCACAGGCTGTAGTTTTGTATGTTGGGAGGTGAGCATTGAATGTGTACATGAGACAATTGCTCTATTGCCACATGTACGACATATCCATCATATAGACAGGCAATAGCACTGGTACGTGACAGTTGGACATGCCTGTATATACAACCATGTCTCACAGGATATGTGCATTACGTGTGTACAACAGCTGTTGTACCATAAGCAAGCTGGAAATTTTAGGACAGGCAGTGTACCTGTGGGAAATGGTGTGGAATGGGTGCTATATTAATCAGTAGCTCATGACTTGCTCACAAGTTCTGAACAAGTGCCTAGCATGACCATATAATACAGATAGGGTGTTGGATAATATCAACCCACAAGTGCTGATGACAATCATAATGGGTGGCACCGCACTATAACCCTGCTGAGTATGGTGTGCATGTCCATGAACCATTATCACTGTAGATGTTAGCAGTACAGATGTACAAGACAGTACGGATGTTTGATTACAAATACCTTTGTATATCACAGGAGTGTTCTACCAGTGGCCTGTTGACAGACTCACAACTACAAAAGGTGCCAGAGTGACATGTGCATATCACACCAGTGCCAGCTACATTAGAACAGGGTTAATGCGTTGTACTCCACCCTCATTGTAGCACATACCACAGAGACAAATGTTAGGCATCTGTGTATGTAAGGATGTGAATGGCCATGACCTATGAAGAAAGCTGTGTCAGTGTTGTGAACAACATACAGAATGGGCTGTGTGGGTGAGGTGTGTGACATATGTGCACATTCTGATGGATGATATCAGCATTGTCACCGCTAGGTGAAAATCCCTGTACCCATTAACTACCACCTAGGCTGTGGTCAACATTATGGACACTGTGTAAGGGATGGTGCTGTGCAGTACACCTCCCTGCCTTGGTGACATCTCCAGGCCCCTTGGGTAGTCATACGAGGTACCCATGTCATGACAGGGTGCCATCCATGAGCACGGAGATCATTGGACAGGCATACACAGCACTGGTGTGACCAATATTGGATCACATATCACCTTTAAGGGGTAATGGCCATGCATGGATGGGTGATACCAGCCTTCACAATCATCACCTCCACTATGCAGCATGCTGTCTACCTTGCATAAAGACATTTGCTACACCATGATGATGGACATGCTACATGTCCATATCCTGATCTGTAAGACATACGTCATGGACAGCCACTGTCCTAATACTAAGATCGCCACATGCTGGACAGATCCCTGTGCCATACATGTGACATACTCCCGCCAAACCATGCAACCCTGTCCATCAAAGCTGCACATGTCATCCCAGTCATACATGGTGTGATGGCCGCATGTTAGATGTAGTATCAACTGTCCGGATCAGTAATGTGGCACTGATGCACCTCATGGTGGCATAATGGCTGTCTGTTACAGCTAGGAAACCTTGCCCTTACATGCTATGGTTGATAACCATCCCTGCGAATGACGTCCGACTAGCCATTGTCCCATGTCTATCACATGTGCAACACAGGCGATCCGTGGCAGGATGTTGAACAGCTGTACAGTGCTGTGTAGATGTATATGGCAAAACGCATGCATGTACAGGTGTCCATGCGTATGTGTGCATTGTCACTGCTCAAGTCCATTAAGGCTGTATCTGTGTAGATATGTGACATATACACAGCATCAAGGTCAACAGCATTACCGTGGACACATCCAGGCATGTGCAAATAGGTAAGAACACCAGTGCAGGCAAATAGACATGCCCACATCAAGACAGCATTCACATGGAGTATGAACACTGTAATGAGGTGACACACATATATGGTGATGATATCCAATGCATAACGGGTGTTACATGTGTGTGACACAAACACATCAGTCGTGTCAGTGTCATGATGATTTGCAAAGATAACTGTGCAGATGTACTAGATGTCATAAAAATGTATGTGCAGCAGTATCTCTGTACATCTCTGAAACTGTGACCTGTCACCACCATTATGTCTTACAGATAATGCCGCGTACACGCCTTCCAGCGTACAGCCACCAGGAGGATGATGTCCTCATCCCGTACCTCCATGAGAACTACGAGGTGTTGTTCAGCCATGTGCCACAGCATGCTCAGCAGCGGGACGACCTGTGGCAGGATCTATGCAGGAGGGTGAACGATGTGGGTGGCCATAACCGCACCTACCAGCAGGTGCGCAGAGACTGCACGGACTTGATACGACATGCAAAACAGCGTACCACTGCAATCGCCAGGGAACAAGGTGAAACAGGTGGTGGGCCACCAACCCAGCCTCCACTCACACACACCGAGGAGCTACTGGCCAGTCTGGGGACACCCTCAGAACAGCATCCACACACACTAGCTGCCATCGTGGAGGTGGGTGTCTCCCAACCAATGAGCCTGGAGTTGCCTGGTAAGTCTGTATGCACATATGGCTATTATATCCCATTTAGTTGCATGTGTCACTGTACATTATGTAAAGTAACAACATATGCAAGGTATGTGGACACACATGCTGCATACTACAGTATGCTACCCTGTGTATGCACACGTGCATACTATATGCTATTATACAGGCGAATGTGTTAACATGCACAGTGTACCCTGTGGCTGTCATACAGTCATGGATAATGTTCATACTGCTGTGTCACCCCTATACAGGTACCTCTGACATGCCGCACAGACATGAGTCCATTGCAGGTGAGACTGTCATCAGTATCAGGCATGTTAAAGCATAGCTCTATTTGCCATGTGGCCAGGTAACAGTTGTACACTTGATGTTCATTCCAGTCACGATATACAGGTCGCATCACCCATCAGTCACACAGGCCACCCATGTGCAATATATACAAATGAAATTATACACCGACTTGAAACCACAGTAGTTGTCATTGCTACATGTAGGTCAGCTGTGCATACAACGGTGGAGGTGATCTACAATGGAGGCATATGTAGTATGCATTGGAACAACATGTGTGGTATGCAAACAGTACCACACAGTGAGCTGTGATATGGGCAGCCCACAGGTGTCACCATTGTGTTATATGCCCCTGCATTGGGTGCACACATTGTGATGTGCCATCTGACATGTCCCAGACACGTAGTGTTCTGGCTGCAATATTGTCACACTATCCCATGACCCATACCCCACATACCAAACATACAACCCGTTGTCTGTATAGCCCTGTGGATGGTGACATATCTGACATCTATGGGTGTATGTCATATGGGACAACACAGACATGTGAGATAGATGGCCATCACACACATTTGGCCAACACATGTGCACACATGGCCATGGGGGGTGGCCAGAGACACGTAGCTACACAGTAGATGTGATGTGTATACACCCTGTTGCACATTGTCCACACATGGTCCAATTATAGCCTTAGTGGACTGATTATACAGTTGATGTGGTACACTGGACATCCTAAAAGCCTGTGCACTGCTAGTGAAGATGTCACTGAAGTCTACCATATAAGATCTGTTGAACATCACGACTGTGTCATAGCATGACAGTAGTCACCTGTACAGCTTCCACAGACATTGACACAATATCAGGCCACAGATACTGTACATTTCCCTTGCTGCTGTAGGACATCACCATTAGCTGTACACCTTGTGTGTGTGGTACATCAATGCCATGAGGGAAATGGTGAATTGACATGGTTGCCAGGCAGCTAAGACCCTGTAGTCGTTGTGCAGGGGTGTCATCTGTAGGTCCTCCAGTGACCTGTCACTTGACATAGCATGGTTTGGTGTGTATACACCTCAGCATCGTGGGTCAAAATCCACAGTTATGTCATGGGTATGCATGCAGTTATGGCTATGCAATGTGTACATATTATGCATTGTACAGCAATATAGATGCCTCATGCTGCCATGCAATGGCACAGTGTCTGTACTTCACACTGTATAGCAATGTAGATGGCTCACACTACCCTTTCATGCTCATGCACATTTGCTAAACATGCATTCTATCTGTAGGGCATACAGACAACACCGCAATGTGATGCCCATTACGATGCTGTACATGTGTCAGGACACCATTGTGTCAGAAATGTATGCATGTAAATGCACACGTCAGCAGATTACATGTCAAGGTCATGTCAGCCATGTGTATTGTTATCCTGTTCTGGTCCACATGGTGTATCACGGGGATGCATGCATACTACCATAACTGTGTGAACTGCATGGCTACTGATATGACACCTGCTTGCTGTAGTGTGCACCCCAGGGAGGTATGCTTACTAACACTATTAATGTCTGAGCTGCATGCCCTCTGCTATATCACAGGCATGCCACATGCCATCTGTCAAATCACATGCATGTTGTGTCTGTGTGTGTGTGTGTGTGTGTGTGTGTGTGTGTGTGTGTGTGTGTGTGTGTGTGTGTGTGTGTGTGTGTGTGTGTGTGTGTGTGTGTCTGTGTGTCTGTGTGTCTGTGTGTGTGTTTGTGTGTCTGTGTGTCTGTCTATTGTAATTTAGAGTCTTTCTTTGCATTCACAGGTGATGTAGGTGCGTTACCCTCCTGCGGTCCATCTGATGTTAGTGTCCCCACAGATACTAGCAGTGATGAACATATGCATGAGGTACAGGCACGGTTGTCAGGGGCTGAATCTGTGTCAGTGGTTGCCATCCCAGCTATGTCCCCCTCTTCCCCGCACACAGTTCTGCTGCCAACACATACCGCATTACCAGTGGCCATAGAGGAAGGACAGTCAGCATCTGTTAGCGTGGAACAGGAACATGTGGTGACTACAGAAGGTGTGTCTACACACCATGTTGTCAGTGTAATGACTGCAGATGTGCCACACAGGCATGTGGCCGGTGCTGCTCGTAGGAGGACCTCTGGCAGACATGCACCTGCAGGACAGAGTGCAGCAGCTGGTATCACCAGACACATGTTCCAGACTGTAACGGCGGCACAGGCACGTGCTGAATGGCAGAACAGAGAAGGGAAGAGGCTGCAGAGGGCCGCTATCTGTATCCTAAATGACAACATCCAGACATTGGCAAATGCTCAACAGCAAATTGCTGATGTTCTGGACAGGCGAATGGGTGGCATGGTCAGAATCCTTGACCGTGGCATGGCAATCCGTGAGCGTGAGCTGTCTGTGCTGGAACATCTGGTAGAAGTGAGGTGTAGGCCACGTGGACGTAGGTCAGCTACACCACCTAGTGCAGGTCAACGTGAGCATGCCACCTCACATGCCCGCTCCCATAGTGCTGGTAGCAGTGCAGCTGGTGCTGCGCTGTCCACACTAGGACACAGCAGGCCATGTGGACGTGGCCCTGGATGTTCCCAGCAGGGACACGGTTCCAGTGGACATGTGTCATCGGACAGTAGCCAAGCTGTACCTCTGCCTGGTAGTGCATGTGCAACCCCTGACAGGCACAGGTCACGTGGCCGTGGCCGGGATCAGTGAGCTGTACAACCTGGTCTGTACAATCTGGAGCTGTCAATAATACCCCGTGTAGGCCTCACAAAAGGCAGAACTGTGTGCACACATAAACGCTCACAGCAAAGACATCTGTAGGGCACCACAACACCCACATGCATACTGAACAGACATGTCCAATCATATCACTGGCCCTTACCCACACACAAGATGTCATCCATTGGTGCAGCCTATGCCCCTGGCAAACATTATCACCCTGTGCATATGATGAAGCCTGTGCTGCATCCCTGTCATCCACACCATTGGTGCAGGGACATGCTCAAATGGTCTGATGCACAGGGTGAACAGAATAGTGAGAAGTGTATATTACATTAGTTGTGTAAGAATAGTGAGAGAAGTGTATATTACATTAGTTGTGTGTGAATAGTGAGAGATGTGTATATTACATTAGTTGTGTACTATTGACACGCACCAGACATACCATGTAGTAAAGGTTTAGCATGCATTGTTATATGTTCACAGTATGTGTCTCGGTAACAACAGTAACAGCATGTTGGTAATGATGCCCTGGTTCCCTCCTTATGGTCTACTTGCATGTGCCTACAGGTAGCACTGTTTGCAGTCTCCCATGTGTAACTGTGGAGTAGTCACAGGCACATATGGCAATATCAGCATGCTATACGTAGCCTCAGCCTGACTGTTGGAAAGTCTAACACAACACAGATATCCACACATATACTGATCCAGAAGCATGTGTGCAGTTTAATAGGCTACATTGGCTAGAGACATGACATCCATACCAGGTCACATCACAGGTATGTTGACATGGTGCAGGGGTTGTACACAGCAGTCTGGCCAATGATAATGTTAGAGGCCACTTGATAGCATGAGGCCTCACTGTGTAGCAGTAATACCCTGTCACATTACAGGAACATGCTCACACTCACGGGGTCAACAACACTATAACGCACACCCCATAGTGTTAAGGTGAGGACCCTTGCCTATGTGGTCATCACCGTCACAGTACTGTGAACCCACACGACGCGACACAGAGAAAGAACATGTACATATAGCCAGTGTGGCTGAGACCGATGGCATCAACAGGGCAGTGGACTGCATCACCATGAGGGGTTAGGGATCTTGTGTGTTCTGTACGGTAGCATACACCCTCACTCCATGCACCAGACAGCCATACACACCTACATACACACACACACACACTCTGGAGACCACAAATGTCATACACATATGGATAGCTGATGTGTGTGATACACACACCACACCTGCCTATGTCATGCTTTCCACACTGCAGTATGTACAGATCTCTACAACAGTGTACAGGGGTGTGTAACAATTGGGATGTATTCCCCACCATATGTGGCATATATGGTCACACAAGCAAACACACATGGCAGTACTGTGAATGATACACCTCCTATATGATGATACGTCTGACAGACATGCAGCAGTATTGGCCGCATTATGTGTACCAACTCTACCTTCGGCAATTGTGCTGCTATATGCACACGGGAGTATGTAAGTGTTACAGGTGTCAAGTGACGTACTGTCGGTAACACCTGACCGCTGTGTAGGTTTTATGTCTCCACCGTCAAGTAATGGTAACGTAGCGTACTGTTTGCACATGTAATGGTAGGATGCCATGTGACACACCTGTGAGCCGTCCCCAGCAAACATCCATCTACACAGGTGGATCACCACTTTATGTACACACATCCATCCATACCTGCTGTACATCCTACCGCACTGTCAGTATGTCACCATATACAGGTGTCAATGATGGGGCTGCATTGCAACTGCATGTTTTAGTTAGGCACAGATGAGTTACCTACATCAGCTACTGCACATGCATGGTAGCTACATGCACACTACAGATTGTACATGTGTGTTGGTCCTACATGCCTGTCATGTAGCCATGTTTGTATGCATTGCAATTGGTGGACATGTGTGTTGACATACATAACACATGGACTGTTGTATGATATGATGGGTGTCATGGGTAACTAGTACAGAGGGAATGTGTCCTCGGTCAACATTGCTGCCTTATGTACTGTTAGCATTCAACAGCCATGGACCCACCTTCCATTTGCATGCGTATGATTGCTGTAGCCACTTGTCTGCATGGAGGACAGCAAAAGCTATGCTATGTACATATGTGTTGTGTGTGTGGTCCATGCATATATCCACTGCAATTACATGTATGACATAGCCAAACATGCATGTTCGTTGGTATACAGCGACAGTCATCTGTCACAGCTGTGTAAGACCCAGGGCCCCTGGTATGTGTAGAGCTGATCTGGTTATGTACAGTGGTATCATTGCAATGCATAACACATGATGGAACCCTGTCTGTACATGTGTAGTCTGCACAGTTGCTGTAGACCTATGTACAGTCCACTGGTCATGAGTCACACGGTGTTGTGTTAATGTATGGCTGTGTATTGCTGGTCCAATTACATGGTGATGTCGGAGGGCTACATTGTAGATTGTGGTGTGTACCTCTGTGATATGCACCTGAGACATCTGTAATAGCTCCTGAGTGTGTACTGGTTAATACATGTGAGGGGCCTTCATGTATGTGGGAACAGTAATACCATACTGTGCCCTTCCATGTTTAGAATCCATGTGCATGCAATATGGCCCTTTGCAACTGCTAATTGTGTGAGCATGTCCAGTATGCCGTTGTGTAGATGGACATACAGTACATTCCAAACTGCACCCTTCCGTGTTTAGAATCCGTGTGCATGCATGCAAGACGGCCCTTTGCAACTGCTAAGTGTGTGAGCATGCCTAGTACGCCATTGTGTAGATGGACACACAGTACATTCCAAACTGCGTCCTTCCGTTTTTAGAATCCGTGTGCATGCATGCAAGATGGCCCTTTGCAACTGCTAAGTGTGTGAGCATGTCCAGTATGCCGTTGTGTAGATGGACACACAGTACAGTCCAAACTGTGCCTTCCATGTTTAGAATCCATGTGCATGCATGCAAGACGGCCCTTTGTAACTGCTGTGTGTGAGCATGCCCAGTACGCTGTTGTGTAGATGGACACACAGTACTTTCCAAACTGCGACGTTCCTTGTATAGAATCCGTGTGCATGCAAGACGGCCCTTTGCAACTGCTAAGTATGTGGGCATGCCCAGTATGCCATTGTGTAGATGAACACACAATACATTCCTAACGACGACCTTCCGTGTATAGAATCTGTGCGCATGCAAGACGGCCCTTTGCAACTGCTAAGCATGTGGGCATGCACAGTACGCCATTGTGTAGATGGACACACAGTACATTCCAAAGAGAAGTGTGATACTAAGTGTGTGGGCATGGCCATTGACATCCTGTATAGCGATGGTGGTCATCCAGGCAACAGGTGTCCATTTTCAATGTCACGATGGATGCCTACATTGAACAAACTGGTTGCTGTCTTGAAGTGTGTACTGTCTGTGGTGCGTCCCATATCTATGTAGTGTTGTTGTAGTGCTCCATCGATATTTGGTTGCCCCGATCACACCACTGCCGTGTGTTTGTCTACATCTACCTTGGGACAGTAATATGCTTTCAGACTGCTCACTCTCTATACATTCCCTATCGGCGTCCTTGCCTTTGCGGATGATGTCACCCACCTAGAAGTATGCCTCTGGGAGTGCTGTGTTCAGTAATCTCAGTAGCGCGTTCTGTAAATGCGTCATGCTGTAGTGTGTTAGGGTAGTTAGGTGTATGCTCGACTCCCAGCCCTGCCAAGTGTGTGTGTGTGTGTGTGTGTGTGTGTGTGTGTGTGTGTGTGTGTGTGTGTGTTTGCGTGCATACTCCCGTCTGCCTGGGGAATCAGTCTTGCTTTTAGATGCCGCACACCACAGCAGTTTGCTACCGACGTCTTTGCCTTTGCGGATGATGACACACACCTAGATGTCTGCCTCTGGGACTGCTGTGCTTAGTAATGTCGGTAGTGTGTGTGTGTGTTTGCGCACATGCTCCCGTTCGCCTGGGGAATCAGTCTTGCTTTTAGATGCTGCACACCACAGCGGTTTGCTACTGACGTCTTTGCCTTTGCGGATGATGACACGCACCTAGATGTCTGCCTCTGGGACTGCTGTGCTTAGTAATGTCGGTAGCGTGTTCTGTAAATGCGTCATGCTGTAGTGTGTTAGGGTAGTTAGGTGTATGTTCAACTCCCAGCTCTGCCAAGTGTGTGTGTGTGTGTGTGTGTGTGTGTGTGTGTTTGCGCGCATGCTCCCGTCTGCCTGGGGACTCAGTCTTGCTTTTAGACACCGCACACCACAGCGGTTTGCTACCGACGTCTTTGCCTTTGCGGATGATGACACGCACCTAGATGTCTGCCTCTGGGACTGCTGTGCTTAGTAATGTCAGTAGCACATTCTGTAAATGCGTCATGCTGTAGTGTGTTAAGGTAGTTAGGTGTATGTTCGACTCCCAGCCCTGCCAAGTGTGTGTGTGTGTGTGTGTGTGTGTGTGTGTGTGTGTGTGTGTGTGTGTGTGTGTGTATATGTATCTATCTACATATATATATATATATATATATATATATGTATATATATATATATATATATATATATATATATATATATATATATATATATGTATGTATATATATATATATATATATATATATATATATATATATATATATATATATATATATATGTGTGTGTGTGTGTGTATATATATATATATATATATATATATGTATATATATATATATATATATATATATATATATATATATATATATATATATATATATATTGTATATTGTATATAGATATGTATGTTGGGATTATCACTCTTGACTGTGCTGCATTGTCTGTACGTGAGCACCTTGGATGTATGTACATCTGCTATGGCTCTGTGATAGTGCACATACTGTGTGCTGTAGTGATCGTGGGTTATACATGTGTAGTGACCAGTTATTGTGTTGCTGGGTATTACACGGGCATTGGAAACAATGTTAGTGCAGCACCTTTGAGTGGTCGTATGCAGATCTCGGAAACAGTCAGTGGTGGTTATTACACTGGAGTGTGAGTATGGTTCATATCCGTCTGTAGTAACTGTCAAGTCTATGCACCCCAGGTTAACATTAGAGACACACGTTTATCCACAGGTTGTGGTACAGATCCCAGGACTGTATGTGTAGACATTGACAGGTGCAGGACTGGGTTGTGTTGGATGCATGGAGGGGTGTCCATGGCCAGTAATGAGGATCTCTACAGCCTGGCAGGTACGGTCTGTGACTGTCCCACAACCTCCTGTATATGGCTGACACATGCTGTACCTGTGTATATGCAGACACACACACTTACCAGAAACAGCTATGGCTATCACATACACACACCCATTGCACCACCACTGGGCCATGCAGTAACCGTTGTCCTTCACATACACACACCTACGTGTACATTGGATGGCTCTATGTCAGCTCTGGACATGTTAACACCACACCCTGTGCATATAATGTCACCTGTGCCACCACCTGTGATGTGTACCATTGATGCAGGATCTGACTAACCTAGTGCTGCTGCACACAGTGACTTTATTCCACTGTATTGATGTTAGCATGCTGTTAACATACAGTGTGCTACTTCCAGGTGTACTTCAGCAGGCATGATGCATTGCAGCTATGACCATCACTGTGGCATAGTTTACAGCACTGTTACCTCTGATGATGTAGTCTCCATCCATGTGCCATTTCACTGATGTGTGTAGTATTGGCAGCATGTGTGTCTGTGTGTGGAGTACGTGTGTGATGTGTGTAGTACACATGTATACCTGCTTACAAATGCATACACGACATTACATGGGCTTCACCATTTGTACACTAGCTTACTCGTTCTTCCACATGTGCACACGGGCTAACGCGTGCACATATACTTACTCGGGCTTACTGGCGGGCACATGCGCAGACACACTGTGGGCAGGTTTGCAGGTTACATCGGTGGTATCCATGGTGTACGCTGTCAGTCTCCTGACATTCCCTGGGATAGCTCATGACACGCCTCTTCCACTGAGTACTGACAGCACACATGTGACACTGCTCCGGTGAGGTTACAGTGTTTTGTACATACACACTCCTGTTGTCACCTATCTTCTACTCTAATAGTCCCCTTAACCTACACTACACTGTAGAGGCTTGGCCCATATGGCATGACGTGTTGTGATTCACTATCCTCAGCCTCACTTGCCTCACATTGCCTACAAATGCTTCGTTACATCTCTGACAGAGCGCTTCCACACATAGGTACCAGTACGCAGTAGCCATGTTGCCTCCGGCTTGCCATTCATCTGCATGGCGTACTAACATCTAACTAAACCTACATTTTGTATGTATATTATCCATATGTCTTGTTTTGAAGCGCAGCGCGTTCTCATGGTGCTGCACTACGCTTCCACACCAGGGATTGGCGGAGGACAACTACTGGTTCATTGATATCCAATGGACAAAGCCGCCACTGGCCTTGGACTTGGACATTGGCATGCTTCTTCGACTGTATTCATACTGCATTTGCAGCTGTCATTGCTCCGTTTAGCAACGTGCAAAACATTAGTTGCATAACATCCGGGTACATTTCTGCACATAACTCTGCTCTTGCACGGACAGCTTACTGTTTCATGTATTGCGTAGTTACATAGGGTTACCACCTGTCCCACTTTACAAGGGACAGTCCCTCTTTGGGCAGTTGTGTCCTGCAAAATATTGTGAGAAAATGGCAAATGTCCTAAAATTTTAGGACAGCATTATTTTCTATATTGTATGTAATAGTTGCATAAAACAGTTATTCTGTATCTGAAACACCTAAATGTTATACGAAACAGAATAAGGAACAAAAATGCTACAAGAATAAACTTTTATTCAGGCAAACAACTGAAGTTCTGTCCTTTGTACTGGCCGTGGGTATGTTTTGCCCTGCAAAATCTGATGTTTGTAGCACAAATGTCCCACTTTGGCCATTTGGAAAGGTGGCAACCCTATAATTACATCATTTGCATAGCTTACACATACAAATGGGGTATGTTGCAAATCCCAACATTGTCCCTGCAATGTTCGTGTTACAGGCGGTCTTGCACGCCCCTGCAGGTGTTTGCTGAATAGCCTGGCAGTCATCTTTCCTTGCTGTACTCTCACTCAATCCATAAACGCCGAAGGCGTCGTGTATCATGGCCTAGGCTTTGCTGTGTGCTATGTCTATTTGTGGTGTATGCATGGCTGTGGGTATGTCCCACTGTCATCATTGGTAAAGGTGACACTCTATAGGTACTTCCTGTAGACTGCTGTGTCATTTGACATGTCACCACATACCTGCGGATGAACTTCCTACTGCAGCGCTTTTCATACCTTCTGCGTTATCTTGCGGTCGATAATGCTGTTTCCTCAGACATGTATCTGTTACTGATCATACCTATCAACCTCCTAGTGCAAAACATCTGTACAAAGCCTAACATGATGGGGGGACAGATAGGGGCAGATTCTACATATTGCTCTTACAAACATAGATAGTTGGCAGTATTATAGGTTTTGCATTAGTATGACCTTTCTGAGGGATTTGGGGTCTTAAACACATATGTTTATCATTATTCAATGACTTCAGTTCTCAGGTATTTGGCAGACAGGTACAGATTGTGAGAGGAACACACCACACATATGAGGCATACATCTGCACATTCGTACAGTTACGCCAACACACACAATACATGGCGCCATCACAGGCCAGTTACCATTACATTCGTATTGCAGAACACACCCACCCACTGGGTTATATTCCTTACACAGGTTAACAGGTGCATATCCACACTACTTATTCCATCATGTACCTTATGTGTAGGCCGGTATTTGCGCTTTCCATCAGTGGCAGAGCTCATGTACGAGTATGGTGGACTGGACACTGTATCGGTGACACTGCATGACACCCTGAGGGACACATGTCGTTTGAGTCTATTAATCTTCCACATTGACTTTTACAGGCCATACGTTGTAATTCACATTTGTGGACAAACATGCTTATGACATGTACATGTTTTGTCATTTGCCCTGACGTCTTTCTTCTCACCTGTCCACCTAGTATCACTAGTTCTGTACATTTCATTAGGACGAGTTTCTTTCATACCTCTCACCTGTACACATTATGGGTATACGCCCTGGGGTTTGACCTATGATTCTGTTACATTTGTCATGATAATGTGCCTTTCTGATAGATTGCTGGCAAGCCATGACGGACTGTGCGGTTAGGTAATCATGACTGACATTTCTATATCATGATTACTAACTCTCATAATATTCGTATTCCCGACTACGCAATTATTCTATCAATGGTCTGACTTTGTCTGAGGTATATTTAATATAGTCCCTATTTGTCTGTCGTGTACTATGCCTTAGTCCAGCTGTCTTATTCTGACATTCTGGCAGGTATGGTTACCATCTTGGTCGTATGCGTGTCCATCCATGATAATCACCTACATGACACTGATATAGGTCCCTACATCTTCCCCCAATGGTTTACACAATATCCAGTGGATGGGTTGCACCTTTTTGGTGAATATAGGCGTGTGCTATACCCACATAGGTATATTGATCACTCCCATGGGGCATACCTAATAGATCTGTGCCAACCAGCACCTTGGCCCAATTCTGCATACCCATGATTCCCATACCTGACACACCTCCACAGTACCCATTAGACATGTTTAATGTGAGTGATAATAAAGTGTGAGGACACTTCTGAGCACTCCCCACTCTGCGGATATCAGCTCGTACATCATACATTCAAGCGACCCATGTGTTATTACCCTTGCACCTGCTACTGTTGCATGTACAGCTATATCATAGTTGCAGCTGTGACGTCTTTCACATCAGTGACGGTTCGCACTTCATATGGATCAATTTTTGGGGTCCTGCAAAGGACACCTATATTCATGTTTAACGTGTAGAACTTGCAGGCCCTGTCACACTGGTACTTTCCGGGAAATGGTTTGGAAACCATCGATGTATTCTCCTTTCATGCATGTCTGTCTGTCTATCCATATTAGCTATACCATGACCTATTTATGTACATGTGTTATATGTACAGGGGCATATGTTTGTTGTGTATATATCTATTCATGTATCGTGTGTGTATAGATATATATATCTGTACATATATACATATGTCTGTACATTCATCTCGTAATTTGCTTTGGATTATGTCTGTGGATATATGTGTATATATATCTCCATATCATACCTTTCAACTGTACAGATTTCCGCTGCATGTACAGCTGCTTGCCTTTTATCTTTGCTCCATTTTTCATAACCTTGTGTCTATCTGTCAAGTTAGTGGCATATCATTAAAGACTGACGTTGGTAAATAATGACAAACATTTCAGGTTACAACTTCATACCCTTCAGAGAATCCATGCTAGTGACACACCTGTTATTCTATCCACTTTCTATGTTTGTTAGGCAATATCTGGGGATTGTCCCCATTTGTGGTCTGTTTTTCATAACCTTGTGTCTATCTGACAAGTTAGTGGCATATCATTAAAGACTGACGTTGGTAAATAATGACAAACATTTCAGGTTATGACTTCATACCCTTCAGAGAATCCATGCTAGTGACACACCTGTTATTCTATCTACTTTCTATGTTTGTTAGGGCAATATCTGGGGATTGTCCCTATTTGTACCAGTTGTTGTCATGGCTTTGTCCGGTTTCGTATTTTATGGGTTTAACAGGTATGAGCCATGTACATAGAACGTGGGGAAAACACCATTCATTTTCTATTATGTGAGCGGATTACACACGCGCAGGCACACTTGCACATCCTTATTGTGGGTTACATATGTTTCATAGATAATTGTGCTTCCGTGAACTTTCATACTTCTGACTGTAACAGTTACATATCTGTATTCCAGTTTACAGACTACTGCGAAACACATGTTCACCTTTACATATTTAAATGTGTGTACTGCATGAATGCTTTAATTACACTTTCAAGTTATATGTGACATAGGGTTGCCACCTGTCCCACTTTGCGAGGGACAGTCCCACTTTGGGCAGTTATGTCCTGACATGTAATTGTCAACATGGCAAATGTTCTGAGATTTTAGGACAAAGATATTTCTTATATTTTATGTGATAGTTGCATTAAACAGTTAATTCTGTATCTAAAATACCTGACTGTTATGAGAAACAGAATAAGCAACAAAATGCTACAGGAATACGCTTTTCTGTAGGCAAAACAGTTATGTTCTGTCCTTTATACTGGCCGTGGGTATGTGTCGGCCTGTACAGTCTGATGTCTGTACCAAACATGTCCCACTTTGGCCATTTGTAAGGGTGGCAACCCTACTGTCACAGTTGCAGTGAACACAGCATATTTTACAGGCCGACACATACCCACGGTCAGTTCGGCAGATAGAACTTACATTTCTTGCCTATGTCTAAGCTTATTCTTGTAGCATTTTGGTATCTTATTCTGTTTGTTATGACATTTATGTATTATACGTCCAGTGAAATATGTTTAATGCAACTATTGCATGACGTCTACGGAGGAATTATGTCCTATATTCTCTGGACATTTGCCAGTTTTACATGTTTGTGTCAGGACACATCTGCCCACAGAGGAACTGTCGCTCGCAAAGCAGGACAGGTGGTAATCTTGGTCGACGGCACGGATCATACTGTTCCTTTCGGCCTACATGTGTCCATGTTGTTATGGCTCATTTATATGCTCCTTCTGTTTCGTTTGCGTATGCTATTTCCTATCACATTTGGTATGTGAAATACGGACATACCTTTTGTATGTGACTATTACATGGCTTGTGGGATATGATTCAGACATACGGTCACTACCTATATCTACATTTATCCTTGTGTATTCTGTTATAGACACATCTGCACAACTATGTTCCCTCCCTCAAATTATGGGTCGGCTGATGACCCTCTTCGTTGGACTGGACGTACCTACTGGTGGCGCGCTAACATCTGATACATTTCATTTCCACATGGTATAGCTATCAACACTACGTTGGACTACAGGCACACGGTTTTCCTGTCATTTGTTCATGGGTAGGGACCCGTTATTCCCTACCGTGCATTTGTGTTTGAGTCTTAATTTTCTGTTCGCAGGGACTCTGCTTTGCATACGTTTCAGTCTCCACGGACACTGATAGGTATGATTACTATTGCTGGCTGAATATAATATTCAGCAGTTTAGGTTGCTCCTCGAAAGCCGACATTGACACGCCTCCCTGTGCAACTTCGATATGCCCCTTGCACTCGCGCACATTTCCTATGCATGTGGCTGTGGTGGCTGCATGCCTTCATTAATATGCATATGGCGCGACTACTCCACATCTAAGCCGCACGGCCGGCGCAAGCCTTACGCCGGCCTTGCGCTGAGCTTCATGAATCCGGGGGACCATCTGTGATCAATTAGTTCTGTCTGTTCTAGTACAGATCGCCCTGATATGTGAATTAATTACATTCAGAATAATGGAGGGTTGGGCTTTAGAGAATGCACTTATCAATTAAACCAGCTTTAGAAATTAGATGGGCAAAACTCAGAGCAATTAATGTGTTTCCCAACAATAAACATTTCTTCTGCAAAGGGTTAAACATTCAGCATAAAATGTTAAAATAATGTTGGTGTTAAATCTGAAAGGATACAAATGGAAACTAGGGCAGTCTATATGGAAATAGTAAATAGCTTTAATTTAATCCTAATTGCCAGTCTTATCGACATAAAGATCTGCAGCATGCAAGATAAATGGGTAAGACACCAGAAGAGACATCCCTTACTTCATGCCTAAATTATTCAAACAAGACAGTGTAGTTATGTTTGTCAGGGTGGACATCATATAGGAATTTACTTCCACCTGGCCAGGTTTGAACATGACAGTGAAGTCAAAGGGATCAAATGCTCAAGCCAGAAGGGAGTAAATCATCCATGACTCCAAATAGTAGAAATGCATTAAAAATGCTGATTGTCTTTTTTGCTCCTCATGAAAATGTTTCATTTGGAGTTAGTGCTGAATTGAAAGAATGCTGGTCTTTCTGTGTTCATTTAAGGTTTTGTGCTTATCACTGTCCCATGAAATACAGGGTGTGATGCCTGTTAAGTGATGCACATGCAGCTGGCATAGCTGAATTATGTAATACATGTATAAATTGTTTGTGTTTTATGTGCTTAAAATTTCCCGCTATTTTATGCTTTTTTTCTAATATCTCTATTGCCACTTAAATGCTTTAAGTAACCCTCTAGCAGTGTTTTTGCATTTTGTAATTTATAAGTCACACTAGCTGATGTTTTGTGATTTGGACATTATGGACAGTTCTTTGGGCTAAAGATTATGGAGGACTTATGAGAAGAGAGAAGAAATGCAGTGTTGTGTAGAATGCAGTATTCTAGAGAGCATAGATCAGAAACAATACTAAGGCCATAAGTAACTGTGTGTTTCTATCTAAAAAAAATAATAATAATCATTGTTTTCCCGCCTCTCCTCGACTAGTTTAGACCAGTTTACAGGCATTGCTGTATTCTAGGCTGTGGTGTAGTTCCTGTGTATTCCATTACCTTACTTGGATAGAAGGAAGTTTCTTTGCTCACCAGTGGGAGTGGGGAGCCTTGTGCAGCCTACCTGTCCCTGTAGGAAGTGACCTCAGCACAAGAGCTGTAGTAATTGGTTGTTTTGGACCATTTCTAGCTCTTTTGAAGTTCCCTGTTTAAAATCCGCCTCTGGGTGTTTTTTTTCTGGCTATACTACTCAGACAAGCTCCTCGTGGTCCTGCAGAGTGGTCCTAGCTACAGAGAACTCAGAAAAGTGACTACTTTCTGGATTTAAGTATCTTTGCTGCTTTTTTACTTGAAATAGCTTCTCTAGCTTACCCTAAACAAGCTTAAACTGTTTTTTAGCTGTATGCTGCATTATTTAATATCTGCACTTAAACTTACATTTTAGTTGAATTTGATCGAAAGTTTGTTTGTTTGTTTGTTTAATTTAACTGTTGAGGCTGCCCACTAAAGTGTGCTAGCCTGTGTAACTGATTTATTACTGTTTCTGCATTTTCTGTGTGTTTCTATCTAAAAACAAAAACAAACAAAAAAATATAATCCTTGTTTTCCCGCCCCTCCTCAACTAGTTTAGACCAGTTTACAGGCATTGCTGTATTCTGGGCTGTGGTGTAGTTCCTGTGTTGTCCATTACCTTACTTGGATAGAAGGAAGTTTCTTTGCTCACCAGTGGGAGTGGGGAGCCTTGAGCAGCCTACCTGTCCCTGTAGGAAGTGACCTCAGCACAAGAGCTGTAGTAATTGGTTGTTTTGGACCATTTCTAGCTCTTTTGAAGTTCCCTGTTTAAAATCCGCCTCTGGGCATTTTTTTCTGGCTATACTACTCAGACAAGCTCCTCGTGGTCCTGCAGAGTGGTCCTAGCTACAGATAACTCAGAAAAGCGACTACTTTCTGGATTTAAGTATCTTTGCTGTTTTTGTACTTGAAATAGCTTCTCTAGCTTACCCTAAACAAGCTTAAACTGTTTTTTAGCTGTTTGCTGCATGATTTAATATCTGCACTTAAAGTTACATTTTAGTCGAATTTGATCGAAAGTTTGTTTGTTTGTTTGTTTAATTTAACTGTTGAGGCTCCCACTAAAGTGTGCTAGCCTGTGTAACTGATTTATTACTGTTTCTGCATTTTTCTGTGTGTTTCTATCTAAAAACAATAAAAACCCAAAAAAATATAATCCTTGTGTTCCCGCCTCTCCTTGACTAGTTTAGACCAGTTTACAGGCATTGCTGTATTCTGGGCTGTGGTGTAGTTCCTGTGTTGTCCATTACCTTACTTGGATAGAAGGAAGTTTCTTTGCTCACCAGTGGGAGTGGGGAGCCTTGAGCAGCCTACCTGTCCCTGTAGGAAGTGACCTCAGCACAAGAGCTGTAGTAATTGGTTGTTTTGGACCATTTCTAGCTCTTTTGAAGTTCCCTGTTTAAAATCCGCCTCTTGGCATTTTTTTCTGGCTATACTACTCAGACAAGCTCCTTGTGGTCCTGCAGAGTGGTCCTAGCTACAGAGAACTCAGAAAAGTGATGACTTTCTGGATTTCAGTATCTTTGCTGTTTTTTTACTTGAAATAGCTTCTCTAGCTTACCCTAAACAAGCTTAAACTGTTTTTAGCTGTTTGCTGCATTATTTAATATCTGCACTTAAAGTTACATTTTAGTCAAATTTGATCGAAAGTTTGTTTGCTTGTTTGTTTAATTTAACTGTTGAGGCTGCCCACTAAATTGTGCTAGCCTGTGTAACTGATTTATTACTGTTTCTGAATTTTCTGTGTGTTTCTATCTAAAAATAAAAAAAAAAACCCAAAAAAAAACAATCCTTGTTTTCCCGCCTCTCCTTGGCTACTTTAGACCAGTTTACAGACATTGCTGTATTCTGGGCTGTGGTGTAGTTCCTGTGTTGTCCATTACCTTACTTGGATAGAAGGAAGTTTCTTTGCTCACCAGTGGGAGTGGGGAGCCTTGAGCAGCCTACCTGTCCCTGTAGGAAGTGACCTCAGCACAAGAGCTGCAGTAATTGGTTGTTTTGGACCATTTCTAGCTCTTTTGAAGTTTCCTGTTTAAAATCCACCTCTGGGTGTTTTTTTCTGGCTATACTACTCAGACAAGCTCTTTGTGGTCCTGCAGAGTGGTCCTAGCTATAGAGAACTCAGAACAGCGACTACTTTCTGGATTTAAGTATCTTTGCTGTTTTTTACTTGAAATAGCTTCTCTAGCTTACCCTAAACAAGCTTAAACTGTTTTTTAGCTGTTTGCTGCATTATTTAATATCTGCACTTAAAGTTACATTTTAGTCAAATTTGATTGAAAGTTTGTTTGTTTGTTTGTTTGTTTGTTTAATTTAACTGTTGAGGCTGCCCACTAAAGTGTGCTAGACTGTGTAACTGATTTATTACTGTTTCTGCATTTTTCTGTGTGTTTCAATCTAAAAACAAAAAAAAAAAATATATATAATCCTTGTTTTCCCGCCTCTCCTTGACTAGTTTAGACCAGTTTACAGGCATTGCTGTATTCTGGGCTGTGGTGTAGTTCCTGTGTTGTCCATTACCTTACTTGGATAGAAGGAAGTTTCTTTGCTCACCAGTGGGAGTGGGGAGCCTTGAGCAGCCTACCTGTCCCTGTAGGAAGTGACCTCAGCACAAGAGCTGTAGTAATTGGTTGTTTTGGACCATTTCTAGCTCTTTTGAAGTTCCCTGTTTAAAATCCGCCTCTTGGCGTTTTTTTCTGGCTATACTACTCAGACAAGCTCCTCGTGGTCCTGCAGAGTGGTCCTAGCTACAGAGAACTCAGAAAAGTGACTACTTTCTGGATTTAAGTATCTTTGATGTTTTTTACATGAAATAACTTTTCTAGCTTACCCTAAACAAGCTTAAACTGTTTTTTAGCTGTTTGCTGCATTATTTAATATGTGCACTTAAAGTTACATTTTAGTCAAATTTGATCAAAAGTTTGTTTGCTTGTTTGTTTAATTTAACTGTTGAGACTGCCCACTAAATTGTGCTAGCCTGTGTAACTGATTTATTACTGTTTCTGCATTTTCTGTGTGTTTCTATCTAAAAATAAAAAAAAATAAAAAAAATAAGCCTTGTTTTCCCACCTCTCCTCGGCTAGTTTAGACCAGTTTACAGGCATTGCTGTATTCTGGGCTGTGGTGTAGTTCCTGTGTTGTCCATTACCTTACTTGGATAGAAGGAAGTTTCTTTGCTCACCAGTGGGAGTGGGGAGCCTTGAGCAGCCTACCTGTCCCTGTAGGAAGTGACCTCAGCACAAGAGCTGTAGTAATTGGTTGTTTTGGACCATTTCTAGCTCTTTTGAAGTTCCCTGTTTAAAATCCGCCTCTTGGCATTTTTTTCTGGCTATACTACTCAGACAAGCTCCTCGTGGTCCTGCAGAGTGGTCCTAGCTACAGAGAACTCAGAAAAGTGACTACTTTCTGGATTTAAGTATCTTTGCTGTTTTTTACATGAAATAGCTTTTCTAGCTTACCCTAAACAAGCTTAAACTGTTTTTTAGCTGTTTGCTGCATTATTTAATATGTGCACTTAAAGTTACATTTTAGTCAAATTTGATCGAAAGTTTGTTTGCTTGTTTGTTTAATTTAACTGTTGAGACTGCCCACTAAATTGTGTTAGCCTGTGTAACTGATTTATTACTGTTTCTGCATTTTCTGTGTGTTTCTATCTAAAAATAAAAAAAACAAAAAAATAAGCCTTGTTTTCCCACCTCTCCTCGGCTAGTTTAGACCAGTTTACAGGCATTGCTGTATTCTGGGCTGTGGTGTAGTTCCTGTGTTGTCCATTACCTTACTTGGATAGAAGGAAGTTTCTTTGCTCACCAGTGGGAGAGGGGAGCCTTGAGCAGCCTTCCTGTCCCTGTAGCAAGTGACCTCAGCACAAGAGCTGTAGTAATTCGTTGTTTTGGACCATTTCTAGCTCTTTTGAAGTTCCCTGTTTAAAATCTGCATTTGCGCGGCTTTGCGAGATTGTGCGCACAGCGCAGCACCGGTTAAACTAGTTTAAACTTCTTCTGGCTTCGCCAAGTCTGCTCTTCAAATTTTCCCTTAAGGAAGCTCTACTCTTAGTATAATCAGACTACTCGCTATATTATAAGCCTAGCACTTGTTCTCAAAACTTCTCTACTAAGTAAGCACTCTCGTACTAAGTAAGCATTACATCCACCTACCACCCCTGTGAATATCCACTTCCCTTAAAGGCACAGCACTCCCTTATACTGTTCTAGCATGTCGAGTGGTAGATTACTGGTGTCTTCTCCAGTTCAGCTGGTTAATCTGGGTATCTTGAGGCAATGCTACAATTGTCTCATGTACACAGACGACCCTCTCCTCCTCCCAACAAACACAAATACATGTGAGAGATGCAACTATATAGCCAAACTGGGGCTGAACTCTCTCAACTCAGGGCTGGCATGACCAGACAGGAGGAGATGGTAACCACACACACAACAAACCCAGTCCCACATAGACCTACCACAACTGCAAACCAAACACATAAAAACACAAAGACATACTTGGAGGCTCTAATAAAAAACTTACCAAAACAACAGAGGCTCTCAAAGCAGACATCCAAAAATCCACCACCTCAAAACAAAACACATGCAACACATACTTCAATAAATCAGTGTGTCAATCAATCACAGCCCTTAAGGCCAAACACCATACCTGATACACTAGTAATAGGTGACTCAATAGTCAGACACACTGATGTCCTACTTACCAGGCTGAACAAGGAGAGGGTGACTGTGAGCTGCCTATCGGGAGCTAGGATCTGCCACATAACACACGCACTCAGATCACTCCAAAACAAGTACAAATATGACTCCAGCATTGTCCATGCTGGCATGAATGACCTGAGACGCACCTCCCTGGACTACATGAAAAGAGACATAGAGGAGCTCTCTGATTATGTAGCCCAGGCTGGTATGACCCTGACCCTGAGCAGCATCTTGCCCTCACCAAGAATGATGCCACAATATAAAGACAAGATGATCAGCTTTAATAATTGGCTCAAGTACTGGTGTCATTCTAAGGGGATCCAATGTCTGTCTGCCTGGGATGACATGTTAGACAAGCCACACTGCTTCGCAAGGGACGGCTTG
Source organism: Protopterus annectens (assembly GCF_019279795.1). Lineage (NCBI taxonomy): Eukaryota > Metazoa > Chordata > Ceratodontiformes > Protopteridae > Protopterus > Protopterus annectens. Next base: position 1,716,141,712 of record NC_056741.1, on the reverse strand, counting down.
CACCTGTCACCCCTGGGCTTCCGGATATTGGCTAAGGCTCTTGGCACCCCCATAGTGCCTTTTTTAGGCAAGGCTCAAAAGACAAACCCACCTCCTTAGAAAACAAAAATGGAAAAAAACTAAGGGTAATGCTGCTCAACACCAGAAGTCTAAATCGCAAGATGCAGGCACTCGATGCACTCCTCAGTATGGAGAACATCGACATCTGTGCAGTAACTGAAACCTGGTTCAAGACTCCTGAGAGCACCCCAGCACTACCAGGCTATACCTCGTATCATGCTTTTCAGCCCCAAAACCCGGGCCGAACCACAAAGGGAGGGGGAGTGTCCATATTCATCAAGGACACCCACACTTCCAGGTTAGTAGCAACACATGAAGCATCGGAGACCATACAGGTGCAACTAACCATAGGCTAAACTGCTATACAACTGGTAGCATGTTACAGACCACCCTCCCAATCTCAGGAACCCCACTCAGCCTTCCTGAAGACATTGGAGGATATGAATGTATCATAAAATACCATCATACTGGGAGACTTCAACTACCCTAACATAGATTGGGTACATTATTCTAGCCCTAACACCCTAGCCCAAAGGTTCCTGGAATTCATAAATTCAAATGCACTGGAACAACTAGTCACCTCTCCCACTAGGAGAGATAATATACTAGACCTGATCATCACAAATATGGGGACAAAATGCTCCACACCGGAGGTATACCCCTCACTAGTGAGATCTGACCACAAACTAATCACCCTGGATATACATATCCCACCTCCACCCCCAGCACAAAAGACCACAGTGAAAAACTTCTCAAAAGCAGACTTCACTCTTCTTAAGACTGAGATGGTATCCTTTAAGCCCACTGGGCCAGTGGATACCACATCCCACAATGCTGCATCCTTCACTAATGCTTTCTATGGACATCTCCAAGAATGCATGGATCATGCAATCCCAAATAAATCCAAGTCCCTCTCCACCAAAGGCAAGCGTCCTGTCTGGTGGACCTCAGCCATTAACAAATTGTATAACAAAAGAAGGAAGCTACTGCATGACAGAGCAAAATCCCATAAAGGGAAGACATCTCTGATCAACACTAGCAGAAAACTACGTTCTCTCATAAAAACATCCAAGGCTAACTTTGAGAGAAAAATCGCTAAGGACACTAAAGATAACCACAAAGCCTTCCTCAGCTATGTTAGAAACCTGGGCGGAAACCCTCAGATATGCTCAGAGTTAGTTCACAACAACAAAAAATACACTGAACCCAAAGATATTGCCAAAATTCTGGCTGACAGGTTCAGTGCAAATTTCTCCCCTCCCTCACCCCCAAAAGAAGAAATACTTATCCCAGCTGAATGTAATCTCCCTGTCATCTCAGATGTCCAAGTGAGAGCCGCCCTCAGCAAAGCTAAAAACACAGCATCAATGGGACCTGATGGTATCCCGGGTTGCGTGCTACGTGAACTTCAAGAGGAGCTAAGCCAGCACATAAAAATGCTATTTAACCTTAGCCTTACTACAGGATATGTACCTGAACACTGGCGTACCAGCAACAGTGGTCCCACTCCACAAAGGGGGTACCTCTACAGACCTTTGGAACTACCTCCCCATAAGCTTAACCAGCCTGGTCTGCAAAGCTATGGAAAGAATCATTATGGAACTCATAAACAGAGACATTGGGGACCTACAGACACTTGACCCCACCCAGTTCAGCTTTGTAAAGGGCAGATCCTACCTTTTGAACCTGGTTGACTTTTTTGAAACAGTCACTAGAGCCATTGATGAGGGCAAAGCTGTCCATACAGCCTACCTGGACTTTGCTAAGGCCTTCGACACAATACACCACTGAAGCATCATAGATAACAACAGCTTAAACGTAAACCCTTATGTCACTAGATGGGTTGCAAACTGGCTAAAGGACAGAACCCATAAAGTTAAAATCGCTGGAGCAATGTCAGACTCAAAGCCAGTCACAAGTGGTGTCCCACAGGGATCTGTCCTGGGACCCCTCTTGTTCGGCATGTATTTCTCAGATGTTAAAGCAAACATGGGAGGGTTGTGGCTGACAAAGTTCGCAGATGACTGCAAACTAGGCGCCATAGTCGATACACCAGCGGACACATACATCCTACAAAAAGGCCTCACAGAAACAGACAACTGGTGCCGGAGTCATGGCCTTAAACTAAATGCCAAAAAATGTATAGTCATCCCCTTTGGGAAAAACAAAGTACCCACAAATTATCACATAGACAGCAACCCACTGAGTACGGAAAAAGTAATCAGAGACCTAGGGACCCAAGTCGACAGCGACCTCTCATTTGACACCCACGTTGACAAAGTGGTTAGAAAAACATTCTACCTTGCACACCTTATCATGAAGGGATTCACATCCAGATCCAAGGATGTCATTGTACCCCTATACTCCTCCCTCATCAGACCCATGATTGAGTACAATGCTCCATTTGGTATGTACCTCACCCAGCATTTGCAACAGCTGGAGAGACCACAAAAGTACCTCAACAAGAGGATCAAGGGTCTCCAACATATGTCTTATTCTGCCAGACTAAAGAAACTCCAGCTCTATTCAGTAGCATACCGCCTGCTCAGAGGTGATCTCTGCTTGACTACAAGGCCATGTCCAATCAGGAACTGATGGACATGCTCCACCTCAAAAAATCCAAATCCATCAGAACCATGAGAGCTAAAGACTTAAACCTCGGCACAAGTATGAATAGGACATGCTGGAGGGATAGATTCATAACCCAGAGGCTTCCCATGCTCTGGAACAAAATCCCAGTTCATGTTAGGCAGAGCCCCTCACTGACTCTCTTCAAGAGAAATCTTGATGAGTGGATGGGAGATCGTACGTTTACCCCAGGGGTCACATCTGTGTCACTACTAGACAGGGGCACAGTAAACTAATTCTATTATATAAGGGGACCTTCACTGTGTCACTACTAGACAGAGGCACAGTATTCTAAATCTATTCTGTGCATTTTTGTACCATTTCATGGGGTGGCAAAAGCCACATCACTATAGCTAGGCTTACAAATGCCCCAGGGCAGATAGCCTAGTACTAAACTATGAAACTATGAAACTATGAAACTATGTGTATATATATATATATATATATATATATATATATATATATATATATATATATATACATATTTAAATACATACATATACATATATATAGATATACATCTATCTATATATATATATATATATATATATATATATAGATATACATCTATCTATATATATAGATATACATCTATCTATATATATATATATATACATACATATACATATATATAGATATACATCTATATATATATATATATATATATATATATATATATATGTATAGGGTCTATATTATATCACCGAATGCTTAAAAAAGTGAACGGTGATTAATTGACCTTATGTAAGTGAAAGGTTACCATGTCGAACTGTCAGAAGAGCGATTTTTTTCCAAGGGAAAAAAATGCTGTTCCAACAAAAAACAAAAAGAAAAAAAGAAAACACTTTAAAAAATTACATTTAGTGGGGGAGGTTCACCCCCACACCCCCCGATGTGGGGGGCTGTGCCACTCACCTCACATACTTAAATATACCAACTAAGAGACAGCACTACAATGCGGAAAATGGCAAAGTAACGAATAAGCCAAGCAAATTGTTTCCCTGGGAGAGAATTCACTTAACAGCTGCTTCGATATTTAGCCTTCTCAGCCTTTTATGTTCGACCAAGATGCATTCAAAATGCATCTTTGGTCTTGTAATAGTACCCTATACATATAAATACATACATACACATATACACATATATCTATATCTAAATATCTATCTATCTATATATATATATATATATATATATATATATATATATATATATATATATATATATATATATATATATATATATATATATATATATATATATATATATATATATATATATATATATATATGTATATATATATATATATATATATATATATATATAGATATATAGATATATATATATATATACACACACACACACACACACACACAAACACACACACACACACACACACACATATATATATATATATATATATATATATATATATATATATACAAATATATACATATACACAGATATAGATAAAAAATCCCAAGAAGAAGGTAGCAACAACAGGAACAAAATAACACCAATAGTCATCGAAATAATCACAAAATCAATTTAATACACACCAAAAACGTAACCGCTTTCACGGAACAGGGTCCGCTTCCTCAGACGTTAACATTACTGAACAACAAACATCTTACATATATACAGCACTAAATCATTGGACTCATCAATCAATTAAAATCACCATAATAACTAAACACATTAAAACAGGGTGTGCCTATAAACTCCTAAAACACAACACTAAGAGCTGATAAAAACCAAGCCTTAAAATGAAATACTACATTATCAAAAATGTAGAATAATAAAATACATAGTTGTAGAAAATAACAAAGCAGCACATGGTACATCCACCTACCTCAACTTTCTAGCCTTAAGTACAGGTTTAAGGGGCACACTCTCATTAAGCCCACTCCCTCTGTGTGCTCCTAACCTGAGTATCCATCTAACTTCTAAGTTTTCAGTGTTGTTCTTGAGATCTCCCAACCTCATACTCTCCTTTTGGTCCTGCAATATTTGGAAACAAAAACTGTGTGTTGTTCCTGCACTTATTACATGCTTTGCTAGAGCACTACAATCCCTGCGGGTGTTTATACAATATATGTGATCCCTTATTCGTTCTTTAAGGGTTCTATTAGTTTTTCCTACATAAAAGGAAAAACATCGTGTGCAGTAAGCTACATATACTAAGTTTTTAGTATCACAGGATCCAGTACATCTCAATTCCCATACGTACCCTGTGTCTGGATGTCTAAAAAAATCTTGATTCATCAACATATTCACACTGGGCACAACAGCCGCAGCGCTTAGTGCCTAAGTGCGGTAAGGTAGTCTCTTGTTTGTTTCGGTTGGGGTAACATAGTTGTTGTTTTAAGGACGTCTGGTTCCAATATACAAACTTTGGACTGTTACCTACAACTTGTCTCGTAAAATCATCTACTAATAGAATATGCCAATTCTGTATGATCAAATTCTCTACTACTTGTGTATTAGTACTATAATCGAAGTACTATGGACAAATACAAAGAGTTCATCTTGTTCATTTGTCTTCTAGTGGTCCTAGCTGAATAATATGGCTTGGCTCGATCCATTCTCTCACTATGAACTTTATCAAAGTTTCTGTTTATCTGAGATAATTCATACCCTCTATTCATCAGGTCATCTTTTAACCTATCTAGCCCGTCACTCAGTAGTGACTCATTACAGCATAATCTGGAGACCCTCATGGCCTGGCCCCTCACAATGTTCTTAAAAACTGATGGATTATGCATGCTATTTCCATGCAAAAATGATGGTTTATAGCAAGGTTTCCTGTATATTTTGGTTTGACAAACCTGATTATCAACATTAACATCCAGGTAGTCGATACTGGTACGGGAGACATTGATGGTAAATTTTAAAAAAGTATTGGAATCATTGATATACTCATGGAACCTATGTAACGTATCCTCCTCTCCTCTCCACAGGAGAAAGAGGTCATCCACAAATCTCCTGTAAAATATAATGTATGGATTATCCATTACATGCTCAAATTCCCATGCCACCATGACTAGGTTGGCTTAGGAGTTGGCGCAGCTCGTACCCATCGCCACCCTGTGTTTTGTTTATAACACCTGTCCTGGAATAAGAAAAGGTTATTCTCCAGGACCATTTCCATCAACATACACAGAAAATCTGCCTTACATACATCCATGGTATCATCCTTCAACATCACTGTTCTTACCATATCTATACCCTTATCATTGGGTATGCTTGTAAAAAGGGCCACCACATCTAGAGTAACAAATAAAACATGATCTAGCTGAAAATCATCAGTATGGGTAGACTCAAACAAATCGACCAGAAACTGTTGAGTATCTTGTAATACATGACTGTACTTAACAAGTACTCGCTTGAACTCTTTATCCAAATAAAATGAAATTGGCTCAGTGAGCCAGCCTGCCTCCGCTACGATCGGTCTAAACTTAGGTGTTATAGGATCCTTATGTATTTTAGGAAGTCCATGCAGGCATGGGATAAGTAGATGTTCAACTGTGCAAAATCTAAATAACTCATCTGTCATGAGACCTAAATGTACACACTCTTGTAAAGTAACATTTACATGCCATTGAATGTTAGTCACAATATCAGAAGACACTTCTAAATAAGCTGTATCATCTAACATTTCAAACATAGTTTGTTTATAATAAGAAGAGTCCATCACTACAACTGGACCTCCCTTGTCAGAAGGTCTTATTATAATATTGTCATTCATGCATAACTGTTTAAGTGCAGATCTTTCATCAAATGTCATATTATGCTCATTTCGAAATGAGGTAAAATACACATCATCATAAATCGATTTTTCACGTGCTTTCAGGAAAATATCTAAGTTAGGTAGTAAATGTGGACAACAAAGACTCTTTCTCTTAAAGTCAAATGTATGTAGACAAGTTGTAGGTAACAGTCCAAAGTTTGTATATCGGAACCAGACGTCCTTAAAACAACAACTAGGTTACCCCAACCGAAACAGACAAGAGACTAGCTTACCGCACGTGGGCACTAAGTGCTGTGGCCATTGTGCCCAGTGTGAATATGCTGATGAATCAAAATTTTTTAGACATCCAGACACATGGTACTTATGGGAATTGAGATGTACTGGGACCTGTGATACTAAAAACTTAGTATATGTAGCTTACTGCACACAATGTTTTTCCTTTTATGTAGGAGAAACTAATAGAACCCTTAAAGAATGAATAAGGTGTCACATATATTGTATAAACACCCGCAGGGATTGTAGTGCTCTAGCAAAGCATGTAATAAGTGCAGGAACAACACACAGTTTTTGTTTCCGAATATTGCAGGTCGAAAAGGAGAGTATGAGGTTGGGAGATCTCAAGAACAACACTGAAAACTTGGAAGTTAGATGGATACTCAGGTTAGGAGCACACAGAGGGAGTGGGCTTAATGAGAGTGTGCCCCTTAAACCTGTACTTAAGGCTAGAAAGTTGAGGTAGGTGGATGTACCATGTGCTGCTTTGTTATTTTCTACAACTATGTATTTTATTATTCTACATTTTTGATAATGTAGTATTTCATTTTAAGGCTTGGTTTTAAACAGCTCTTAGTGTTGTGTTTTAGGAGTTTATAGGCACACCCTGTTTTAATGTGTTTCGTTACTATGGTGATTTTAATTGATTGATGAGCCCAATGACTTAGTGCTGTATATATGTGAGATGTTTGCTCAGTAATGTTAATGTCTGAGGAAGCGGACCCTGTTCCGTTTTTGGTGTGTATTAAATTGATTTTGTGATTATTTCGATGACTATTGGTGTTATTTTGTTCCTGTTGTTGCAACCCTCTTCTTGGGATTTTTTATCTACATTTGCTGGGTCTCTACTGGTTTTGGAATTTATCTTGTTTTGATATCTGTTGGGAACATGGAAGGAGCAGTAGCAGGCATAGAAGGTGTAACGGGTGAGCATGACCCAAATACGAGATTAAGAGAGTTGCTCACAGAATATGTGAACCCACTATTAGACTTGAAATCTATGGACATGAATTCGTTGAAGGTAGGAAATGCTGACACTGAATTAGCTTCTAAGATGCTTAAATGAGACATTGAGAATGATATCTATAAGTTTAAAAGGCTTCAATGCCAAAGATATCTTGAAGCCTGTCTAGACTTTAATGTTATTCCACGTGGGCTTAGGGTATTAACGATGCCCACTTACGGAGAGACATATCCGGATTTATTAGTCAAGTGGCAACAGATTAACATCAATACTAGTAAAGCCTATATCAGGCTGTTGCTAGATTTTCAGCCCATTGAATATGAACTGAGGAACAACATTACCAATACACAACAAGAGTTATTAGCGATGGATGGTGAAGACCGTTCTGAACTGTTTATGAATGATACTATTGATAAAGTCATGAGATATGAGAAGAGATTGTTGGAATATAAAAAACATAAGTTAGCAAGAGACATTAATGACTTTGAGAACCAACAGGTCTTCACTTGGCCAAGAAATACAGTACCGAGAGCGATGAGATCAGAGAATGCAGTCAATAGGCGGGGAACCAATGAAGGGACTACACCTAATGAACCAGCCTATCCACAGAAGAACAGGAACTCGAGGTCCATTAATCAATTGAGACAACAGGGGAGCCATATTAGTTCCATTGGCACGGAAGTGACTGAAACCTCAGAAATAGAGGGAAATAATGGTCATATAGGAGAAACTAACATTGCTTCACCGCCGAATATTAGTTCGGTGTATTCAACACTAATGGAGGAAACAGAAGCACAGCAACAGAGAGGAAACCAGGAGCGGGCTCCATTGAATAATGAGGTAGTCAGATGGAAGATTCATTTGGAGAAACTACAACCACAGGTTTTTCCTATGCTTCCTCTACCCATACGCCCGGGGAGAAAGAGGTCGAACGATACAGAAGGAGAACGAGGGCAGAAAAGGAAGGAGGCTCCTGCCCTAATGCAAACACGAACTGTGAAAAGGATGTGGAATCAGGAACTTTAGTTTGGAACATCTCTGGTCATGAATAAACTGAAGCAGAGGCTGCCATACTTAATAAAGGTTTGAATTTTATTCCTACTAAATGTATGGACATTAGTGATGCTCTGCTAGCGATTAGACTATTTGTTCGAAATTTAGCTTTGAAAATGATGTACAAAGACACTGACTCTGAACATACATTTGAATTTAAGAGAAAGAGTCTTTGTTGTCCACATTTACCACCTAACTTAGATATTTTCCTGAAAGCATGTGAAAAATCGATTTATGATGATGTGTATTTTACCTCATTTCGAAATGAGCATAATATGACATTTGATGAAAGATCTGCACTTAAACAGTTATGCATAAATGACAATATTGTAATAAGACCTTCTGATAAGGGAGGTCCAGTTGTAGTGATGGGCTCTTCTTATTATAAACAAACTATGTTTGAAATGTTAGATGATACAGCTTATTTAGAAGTGTCTTCTGATATTGTGACTAACATTCAATGGCATGTAAATGTTAGTTTACAAGAGTGTGTACGTTTAGGTCTCATGACAGATGAGTTATTTAGATTTTGCACAGTTGAACATCTACTTATCCCATGCCTGCATGGACTTCCTAAAATCCATAACACCTAAGTTTAGACCGATCGTAGCGGGAGCAGGCTGGCTCACTGAGCCAATTTCATTGTATTTGGATAAAGAGCTCAAGCGAGTACTTGTTAAGTACAGTCATGTATACTCAACAGTTTCTGGTCGATTTGTTTGAGTCTACCCATACTGATGATTTTCAGCTAGATCATGTTTTATTTGTTACTC
>NC_056741.1:1716094713-1716124713 GCF_019279795.1 Protopterus annectens | reverse complement strand
ACAACAGCTGAAGCTGGTCAAGGTGCAGACCACTCCGGTGGGATCAGACCCCTAAATTCTAATCTTGATCATATATGGCATATTTTGTGGACAACCAGATGGTACTCCTGTAGTCGGACCTGAACCCCTCTCCCTGAATGGGGGGGCTACCAGCACTGACTGCTCTATCCCATCCTTTGCTGGTCAGCTCCTCTAGTCCCCAAACTACTAACTGAACCCAAGTTATTTGGGGTTTAGTCAGCCCTTCACCCCTTTATGCTACAACCTGGATGAAGATAACAACACAATAACATTAATGCTTCATTTTCAGCTGATACAAACATACACTGACTTATATTACAACTTTCGTTATGGTATATGTATCTGACTATTTGACTGACAACTATTTGATAAGCAAGACGTACCTACATCGCACTGCTTTTACTAATATAGCCTACTTTAAGTTCACATTAGACTGATGAGCAAGTGTTATACAAAAGGAAATTCATCCATCTTTTTAATCAATATCAGCCCTTGTTAAGTTCATCACACCAGCAGCTATTTTGCAAGCTTTCTTCAAAAGGACATAGAACTACTAAGATAACCAGTGTTGTTCCCACACTGGCATTTTTCTATTACTGTTTACATTCTACTGTTTGTCAATAATGAATGTGTAACTTGTAGAGCCAAATATTTAAGACCCTGTTTTCCTTGTATGTATTTTGAACTAGGGCAAGACACACACCAAGGTTAATATTTTTTCTGATTATATACCATTATTGTACACAGGTACTAGCTATCAAATGAGTGTTTGCATATGCAGATACATCAACAAAAATACCACAGAAATAGGAACAGTTTTGTGTGTTTACTGGCCTTGAACTTAACAAGGAGTCATGCTTTTACTTGCTCTCTGGTTATGCTTACCCCAGAAATTTGTGAATTTTATGATGAATTAATGTGTTGTTTGTGAACATATTTAAATATTATGAGACTGGAATATGTTTTCAAGTGCTTAACATAATTCTGTTTTATTAGGTGGTAATTTATTTGTCATAAAATAGTTGTGATATGAATAAGATAATGAACCAATATATTAATATTTCCTTGTTATATAAAATTTAATCTTATGCAAAACTTACTTTATATTTTCTTCACATAAGCTGCTGACAAGGGAAGTCCTAATGGGTTAAACTATGATTCACTCTGCAGAATACACACAACATACCTTACTCAGAATCACAATGGTATTAATTATTGCCAGACAAAGTCTTTTGTTAAGAGAACAGTTCTGTCTGAGGTAACTATTTTTACTCTCAGCATGCAAGCACCGTAAAATCAATTAAATAATCAATACAAAGAATGCACTTAGCCTATTATTATAGTAATTTGAGAGAGATTTAATATAAAGTTAAATAAGATTAACACACCATGTACAAAGTATAGCACTGAGCAGAGTCTCATACAGCAATAACTCATGCCTGGGTGTGGGTAATGCTGGATTTACCCACGGTTGGCGTGGTTTGGTCACGAGGGCAAAGCCCGAATGACCAAACAAAGCCAAACGTGGGTATATCCAGCATTACCCACACCCAGAAGTGGGATATTGCTATTATACAATGACATTATTTAAGAAAAAAAATAATTACTTTTCTTAAATAATGGCATTGTATAATGCCTCCTTGCTGCCCTTCCGCAGCTGTCTGGTATTCTGCGACAGTTCTGATATACTTTGCATGCATATGCCTACTCAGTACATCAGAACTGTGGGCAAAAGCAATGGAGAAAGCAAGATCTCCGTTGCTTTTTACAAACTGTTTTTGCTATGTTAAATGGGTTTAACATAGCGAGACAGCTTTAGAAAAACCAACGGAGAATATCTGTTGCTTTTTTTAAAGCTGTCTCAGTATGTTAAACTCATTTAACATAGTGAGACAGTTTTGAAAAAAGCAACGGAGAAAGCAAGATCTCCGTTGCTTTTTACAAACTGTCTCGCTATGTTAAAGGAGTTTAACATAGCGAGACAGCTTTAAAAAAGAAACAGAGAATCTCCGTTGCTTTTTTTAAAGCTGTCTCTCTATGTTAAACTCCTTTAACATAGCAAAACAGTGAGAAAAAAGAGTTATAGTAATGAAAAAAGTCTGGGCGACCAGACCTTTTTCCATTACTATAACTCTGATTTACAACGGGCACGCTGACCAATCAGTGTGCACGTTTTTGAATATTAATGGGGGGGAGTTGTATAATATAGCAATAACCCACGCCTGGGTGTGGGTAATGCTGGATTTACCCACGGTTGGCGTGGTTTGGTCCCAAGGGCGATGCCCGGGACCAAACAAAGCCAACCATGGGTAAATACAGCATTACCCACACCCAGAAGTTTGTTATTGCTATTATACCATGACATTATTTAAGAAAAGAAACTATTACTTTTCTTAAATAATGGCATAGTATAATGCCTGTTTACTGCCCTTCTGCAAATGTCTGGCATCCGCGGCAGTTCTGATGTACTGCGCCGCAGTACATCAGAGCTGTGGGCAAAAGCAATGGAGAAAGCAAGATCTCCGTTGCTTTTTTGTTTATATAAATGGGTTTAACATAGCGAGACAGTTTAAAATAAGCAACGGAGATGTCCGCTGCTTATTTTGTAAACTGTCTCGCCATGTTAAACCCATTTAACATAGCGAACAGTAAAAAGCAACGGAGATCTTGCTTTCTCCGTTGCTTTTTTTAAAACCTGTCTCGCTATGTTAAATGGGTTTAGCATAGCGAGACAGCTTTAAAATAAGAAACGGAGATCTCCGTTTATTTTCAAAGCTGTCTCGCTATGTTAAACCCATTTAACATAGCGAGACAGTGTTTTAAGTAGAGTTATACTAATGGAAAAAGTCCGGCTTGAACCTTTTCCATTAATATAACTCAATTTACAATGTGCACACTGGCCAATCAGCGTTCACGTTTTGGGTGGGGTCATGGTATAATATAGGAATAACTCGCCTGGGTGTAATGCTGATTTACCCATGGTTGGCGTGGTTTGGTCATGAGGGCAGCCCAAGTAACCAAACAAAGCCAACCGTGGGTAAATCCAGCATTACCCACACCCAGAAGTGGGTTATTGCTATTATACAATGACATTATTTAAGAAAAAAATAATTACTTTTCTTAAATAATGGCATTGTATAATGCCTCCTTGCTGCCCTTCTGCAGCTGGCTGGTATTCTGTGGCAGTTCTGATGTACCGCGCATGCGTATGCCTATGCAGTACATCAGAACTGCGGGCAAAAGCAACGGAGAAAGCAAGATCTCTGTTGCTTTTTACAAACTGTTTTTGCTATGTTAAATGGGTTTAACATAACGAGACAGCTTTAAAAAAAGCAACAGAGAATATCCATTGCTTTTTTTAAAGCTGTCTCAGTATGTTAAACCCATTTAACATAGTGAGACAGTTTTGAAAAAAGCAACGGAGAAAGCAAGATCTCCGTTGCTTTTACAACTGTCTGCTATGTTAAAGGAGTTTAACATAGCGAGATTTTTAAAAAGCAACAGAGAATCTCCGTTGCTTTTTTAAAGCTGTCTCGCTATGTTAAACTCCTTTAACATAGTGAAACAGTGAGAAAAAAGAGTTATAGTAATGGAAAAAGTCCGGGCGACCGGACCTTTTTCCATTACTATAACTCTGATTTGCAACGTGCACGCTGACCAATCAGCATGCACATTTTTGAATATTAATGGGGGGAGTTGTATAATGAGGTATATGTTCTCTCACAGTTTATACACTGACATTTGTTTCAGCAGCAGCCAATCAAAATTCTTTTTGAGAACCTCTGGACTTAAACAGCACCACATTTAGAATTCTTTACCTACTCTTTTTACTCAGTTTATTGGATCAGGGCCTAATATATATTTTTTTAAAGTTGCAAAGCAATACCTTAACAAACAAAGCAACATAATTCTCCATGATGAATCTGAAAGAAATGGTCCCCCAACAGACTGATGTTTCTAGCACTGCTGATTTTATTAACATGTTCTACGTTTCCAACCAATTTCATACTCATAGCCATATAAGTTCTAGGAAAAGATTACCAGACAAACTAATTAAATACTGCAGGGAAAACCTAGGAAACTGAATAATGTTAATGTAACCAGTTCTTGGCTCCATAAAGAAGTTTATATGATGTACTTTATATCTGCAGACATAAAAACACCAATCTGACAACTGAAGGTTAAAGTGTTCCTTGGGCAAAAATGTTTAGTTTATATAGTCTACTTTATATCTGCAGACATAAAATCCCCAATCTGACAAGGCGAAAACATTTACCATGAGATACTACACAGACCACAGAAACAACAATGTGAAAATTGTTGTCTTGTGTGATTAATACCTTGTTTAGAAAAGTAAATAACATGTACAAGAACCCCAATGTTGAATTAACATTTCACAAAAGACATTCGTAATCCCCAGGGAGAAACAGCTCTAAAACAAGTCCGCTAGCTCATAGCAAACTACTCCACCTTGAAGTACAATGCAGAAAATCAAAAATGTTACAATGTTGCGTTATCACTAAAGATGGCCACAATCTACTACTTTGCCAGAAATCAATAATGAAATGTCTTTTTCTTCTTCTTCTTCTTCTTCTTCTTCTTCTTCTTCTTTTGGCTGTTCCCATTTGGGGTCGCCACAGTAAATCATCCGTTTTGATTTCTTCCAGACCTCTGCATCTTGCTCTGTCACACCCACCACCTGCATGTCCTCCCTCACCACATCCATAAACCTTATCTTATGCCTTCCTCTTTTCCTCTTACCTGCCAGCACCATCCTTAGCATCCTTTTCACAATATACCCAGCATCCCTCCTCAGCACATGTCCAACCCAACACAATCTCACCTCTCCAGCTTTGTTTCCAAACTGTCCAACCTGAGCTGACCCTCTTATATATTGATTCCTAATCCTGTTCATTTTCGTCACACCCAATGCAAATCTTAACATCTTCAACTCTGCCACCTCCAGTGCTGACTCCTGCTTTTTCGTCAATGCCACCATTTCCAACCCATATAACATAGTTGGTCTCACTACCTTCTTGTAGACCTTTCATTTCACTCTTACTGGTACCCGTCTATCACAAATCACTCCTGCCACTCTTCTCCATCCATTCCACCCTGCTTGTGCTCTCTTCTTCACCTCTCTTCCACATTCACCATTACACTGAACTGTTGATCCCAAGTATTTAAACTCATCCACCTTCGCCAACTCTACTCCTTGCATCCTCACCATTCCTCTATCCTCCCTCTCATTCACACACATATATTCTGTCTTAGCCCTGCTGACCTTCATTCCTCTCCTCTCTAGAGCATATCTCCACCTCTCCAGGGTCTCCTCAACCTGTTCCCTACTCTCTCTACAGATCATAATGTCATCCACAAACATCATAATCCACGGGGACTCCTGTCTGATCTTGTCTGTCAAGCTGTCCATCACCATTGCAAATAAGAAAGGGCTCAGTGCTGATCCTTGATGTAATCTCACCTTCACCATAAGTGCATCCATCGCTCCTATTGCAGAACTCACCACTGTCATACTACCCTCTTACGTATCCTGCACCACTCTTACATACTTCTCTTCCACTCTTGACTTCCTCATACAATACCACAACTCCTCTTCAGGCACCCTGTCATTTGCTTTTTCTAAGTCCATAAAGACACAATACAACTCCTTCTGACCATTCTCTATATCGCTCCATCAACACCCTTAGAGCAAATATCACATCTATAGTGCTCTTTCTGGGTATGAAACCATACTGCTGTTCACTAATCATCATCTCCCTTATTAACCTAGCTTCCACTACTCTTTCCCATAACTTTGTGCTGTGACTGAGCAATTTTATCCCTCTGTAGTTACAACAGCTCTGCACATCACCCTTAGTCTTAAAACATCAGTACCAAAGCACTGCTTCTCCACTCCGCAGGCATCCTCTCACTTTCCAAGATTTCATTAAACAATCTGGTTAAAAACTCCACTGCCATCTCTCCTAAACACCTCCATATTTCCACAGGTATGTCATCTGGACCAAAAGCCTTTCTATTCTTCATCCTCTTTATAGCTGCTCTTACTTCCTACATGCTAATCCATTGCACTTCATGAATCACTATTCCCCACATCATCCAACCTTCTCTCCATCTCATTCTCTTCATTCATCAACCCCTCAAAGTACGCTTTCCATCTGCTCAACACACTCTCCTCGCTTGTGAGTATGTTTCCCTCATTATCCTTTATCACCTTTACCTGCTGCACATATTTCCTAGCTCAGTCCCTCTGTCTAGCCAATTAGTACAGGTCCTTTTCTCCCTCCTTAGTGTCCAGCCATTCATACAACTCTCCATATGCCTTATCCTTAGCCTTCGCCACCTCTCTCTTTGCCATGCACCTCATCTCCTTATACTCCTGTCTACATTCTTCATCTCTCTGACAAACCCACTTCTTCTTTGCCATCCTCTTTCTCTGTATACTCTCCTGCATTTCCTCATTCCACCACCATGTCTCCTTGTCGTCCTTCCTCTGTCCAGATGTCATACCAAGCACCTTTCTAGCTGTCTCCCTTACTAGCTGTGCTGTAGTTACCCAGCTATTTGGTAACTCTTCACTGCCACCCAGTGCCTGTCTTAACTCATCCCTGAACTCCAACTCAAAATCACCCTTTTTCAGCTTCCATCATTTGATCCTTGGCACTGCCCTCACACTCCTCCTCCTCTTCTTGAACACCAACATCATCCTGCAGGCCACCATCCTATGCTGCCTAACTACACTTTCCCCTGTCACCACTTTACAGTTTCCAATTTCCTTCAGACTGGCCCTTTTACATAGGATATAATCCACCTGTGTGCATCTTCCTCCAGTCTTGTATGTCACCCTATGCTCCTTCCTCTTGTTAAAATATATATTCACCACAGCCATGTCCATCCTTTTTGCAAAATCCACTACCATCTGACCTTCTGCATTCCTCTTCTTAATACCATACCTACCCATCATTTCCTCATCCCATATGTTCCCTTCACCAACATGTCTACTGAAATCCACTCCAGTCACCACTCTCTCACCACTTCATCCAACTCACTCCAAATTTTTTTCTTTCACATCCATCGCTCACCCAACTTGTGAAGCATATGCACTAACAATATTCATCATCAAACCATCAATTTCCAGCTTCATAAACATCACTCTACCTGACATTCTTTTCATCTCCAAAACACTCTTGGCATACTGTTCCTTCAGAATAAACCCTATCCCATTTCTCCTCCCTTCCACACCATGATAGAACAATTTGAACCCACATCCGATACATTTGGCCTCACTCCCCTTCCATCAAGTCTCTGGCATGACAATATATCAACCTTCCTTCTCTCCATCATATCATCTAGCTCTCTCCCTATACTAGTCATACAGCCAACATTCAATGTTCTTACCCTCACTACCACACTCCTAACCTTCCTCCTCTCTTCCTGCCTTTGGGCATGCCTTCCCCCTCTTCTCTTTCTCCTCCTTCAGCCAATGGTAACCCAATTTCCAACAGCACCCTGTTGACAAGCAGTACTGATGGCGGTCGTTGTTAACCTGGACCTCGACTGATCCAGTATGGAAATCTGTATTGTTGTTGGCATATGTAATATGGCAAAGTTTTACACTGGATGCCCTTCCTGATATAACCCTGCCAATTTATCTGGGCTTGAAACTAAACATATTTAATATAACACCAAAAAAAGTAATAGAACTAGTTCTAGAACATATTGTGTTTTTAGTTGCAGATAATTACTATTGGCAAACAGCTGGTGTCGCCATGGACACCAGCTGTGCCAATTCATATGCAAACTTAGTGATGTTAGAGTGGGAACAGCAGAATGTTTTGAATGTGAAAGATGGGCAGGTAGTTTTTTATCGATGAATTGTTGATGACATTTTTATTTGTTGGAAGGGCAATGAACATGATTTGACTTTATTTTACCATAAATTGAATAGTAGTAGTCCCTTCTTGCAATTTACTCTTAATATGTCCACAGATAGTGTTATTTTTTTAGATGTAATGGTTTCTATGGAGAACAATATTATAAGAACTAAGGTACACAGAAAGGATTGTTATACACCTGCCTTCTTACACAGAGTGAGTATGCACCCACATCATGTTTTTTCTAATGTTGTCGTAGGAGAGGATATGAGGGTGTCTCTCCTGTCAGGTGATGAAGTGAGTTTTTCATGTGAGTTGGACTACCTTAAACATGCCTTTATACACAGGGGTTACTCAACAGTTGAAGTTGATCAAGCGTTTAGGAAAGTTCGTAGAGAATGTCCTGGAAGGGTGGAGACCCTATTATTCTGAACATTCAATCTCATTGAACAATTGCTCATCCCAGAGGCCATCTCATCTTCCTTTAGTTCTTCCTTTTACACAAGATGTTGATTTGGTGAAACAAATAATAAACAAAAGTTGGTCAGTGTTGTTAGTGGATCAAGAAACAAGTAAGGTAGTAGGTCCTTCCCCCAAGTTTGTCTATAAGAATAGGAAAAATCTGAGACAAATTCTGTATTATCCTAAGCTTGCACGAACAGCATCTACACCTTTGAGAGGGACACTGAAATGTAGATCTTGTCCATATTGTTCATTTGTGGATGAATCAATATTTTTTAAGCATCCTGTTACTGGAAAACTTTGGGAGTTACGTCCGTCAGCTAACTGCAACACGGCCAATTTGGTTTATGTTGAACATTGTGTCAAATGTTTTAATTTTTATGTTGGCAAGACTAACAGGAGACTAAGAGACATGATTCGGGTCCATGATGCACTAGGAGAGGAGAATTATTCAGTGCACTTGCAAAGCACACTCTACAGTTAGGAAGGGAACACACTTTTTTTATTTCAAGTTTTATCTGTTATACATGACAATGGCAGAATAGGACCTATTAGTCATAATACTGAAAACATTGAACTAGAGTGGATCCTGAGACTTGGGGCACATAGATACATGGGGCTTAATGATTCAGTCCCTAGTAAAACAGCTTTAAGGATGAAGAAACTTAAATGAAAAGGTTAAACAATGTATAGCCATATATGTGTGTGGAGTTTTATGTTGTATGTAAGTAGCTGTTGCTTTAACCTGCTTTTTACTAATTAGATTATTAATTGTGTTTTTGGAGGAAATGTTATTGATTAATTGGCTGTTGGGAAGTATGTATATAAAGATGCACTGTTTTTTATTGTAACTATGTCTGATGAAGTGGTTTGTTTCACTGTGAAAGCACTTACTTCTGGTTCTACTTTGCAATAAAATACTTTTTACATCAATTGCTGTCAGCATTTACCTTCCAGGATGGGATTTTTCATTTTGATTGCTGTTAGGATTTTATTAACTTGCCTCATTGGGATTTTTCTTTCTGTGTTAATAGAAAAAAATAAGAATAAGACACTCCCTCGGACAGGGGCAACCCGTGCTATCAGACTGCCGGACTGCAGCCCCCTCAACTTCAAACTACTGATAAAATAAAAAATAAAAAGAAAAAAATATTTTAAATTTCGTGGACTTTGCGCATGCGCACTGCTGCTGAGACAGTCTAGCGCATGGAGCATGCGCACAGCAGTCCTGATTGAGAATCATGGACAGGAGCGCTCCCACAAGTCTATGCAGTTTTAAACTGCATAGACTGCCTGGGAACTCGCTGGGGAAATGTGTCGGGGTCGGACTGCAACGTCGGCAGTCAGGGGAAGGATCTGGATTGGAGTTTGCTGCAGGGGAAGATCTCGTGACGGGCAGGGTCGGATTTGCGCGGGATTTCTGCTGCAGTCTCATCAGGATTTACTTACTGGATGTATGGTGGTTTTGCGGACAGGGATTTGGATGTAGTACAGGACTGTGTGTGTGTGTGAAAATGCCTCAGGTGGGATGTACTGGTGATTAGACTCATGGTGGTGTGGTAGGGAATACCTCAGGCTTGAACCCTGTACCTTGTATGCAGGTGTTAAAGACCTGAATTCCTTACCCACCACCATTTGTAAACAAAATTGCTGATTTTTGCCTCATATTTGATCTGATCTATTCCTCATAATATCTGTGGTTTTTAAATATTGCAATGCTTGAAATTTGATGGTGCAGTGGTAGCATTGATGCCTCACAGCTGTAGGTTCTTGGGTTTGGCTCTTGGCTGGGGTGCCTTCTTTGTGGGGGGGTCTGTATCTTCTCCCTGTATTTGTGTGGGTTTGCTTTTGTGTCCTCCCATGTTACAAAGACACGTCTGCATTATTTCTTCCTGGGCCTCTGCTGAGAATTGTTTTTTTTTGTTCCAAGTCAGACTGTCCTGATTAACAAATTGACAGGCATTTAAATTTCAGACTTCAGGTTTCTGAATGTTTACTTCCTTACATATTTGATGGCGCAGTGGCAGTATTGTTGCCTCACAGCTATAGGTTTTCTGGTTTGATTCTTTGCTGGGGTGCCTTCTGTGTGGAGTCTGCATCTTATCTTATCCCTGTGTTTGTGTGGATTTGCTCTGGTGTCCTGCCATTTTACAAAGACATGTGTCTACAGTATTTTTCCCTGGGCCTCTGCTGAAAATTGTTTTTGTTCCATCAGAAGTAAAATTGACAGGGATTTGAATTTCAGACTTCATATTCTTCAGAAAATACATAGTAAAACAATGTTTTATTCTAGCAATAAATATATAGTAACACAACCTTTTATTATAGCAATTTTTTAAGTTTATGACTATTTGAAATTTGTCCTTATTTTTGGGACTGTAATACCCTGTTATTGGCTTTGTCCAGGTTTTTTTGTGCTAAGGTTGACAGCTATGGCAAGAACTGAATTCATTGAATATGTTTGAGGGCTGTATTCCCTCATTACTGGATTTGTCCAGGTGTTTTGTGCTAAGAGGTTGACAGCTATGGTGAGAACTGAATTCATTAAATGATAGCCATTTAAGTTTCAGTCTTCCTCTCTTTCACAAAGCAGCTGATTTGGAGTAGTGGTATGTTGCTCTTGACTGTTTTGCACAGGGGCCTTGGCAGTAAAATGTACTGTGGTAACACAGCCTTTTTCTTTCACAAAGCAGGTGATTTGGCATAGTGGTATGTTGTTCTGACTATTTTGCACAGGGACCTTGGCAGTAAAATGTATGGTGGTAACACAGCATTTTATTCTAACAGCTTTCCAAGATTATACAAGCAATGTTTAATGTGTCCCTGGTTTTTGCCCTTTTGACCCACCCCAATAAATTTGGCTTTTTCCAGACTTCTTGTGCTGCGAAGTTGAGATGTAGTTGAGTATTGCGTAGATTTTACAAGGAGCTGAGAGCTGCAGGGGAAGAGAAGTTTAGTGCTGATTATGCTAAGTTGGCTCACATTGCTAATAGCACAACAGGTTGTGTACTTGCTTTTAATGCAGAAGGTTGTTGGTTCTACTCCCATAAGGGGTGAATGCTGCTGTACTGAAAGTTAAGATACTAACTATGAGCCTGTTATCAGTTTGCCATCAATTTCCTATTGCAATATTACTAGCTTATTTTTAATGTAATTTAGGCACTTTATTCCTCAGGGGCATCAGACACTTTATTTTTCGGTGAAGCCATGAAATATAAAGGTGATTGCTAGCAGCAACCTCTTCATTATTTACAGATTTATTTAACGTGGAATTATTTAGATGACTTTTTTACTACTTCAGAGTTTGTGCATATTATTTACTGATAATGATGGACTGTAGAATTGTGCATATTTACTGATAATAGTGGACTGTAGAAGTTTGAGTAGACTTTTATGATGGAAATGTTCTGAATTGGGCAGTTTTGTTTCATTGTTTACTGGAAAAATGTTCAAAGCAATAGGAAGGTGTATCAAAGAGCACATGTATGTTTCATATGCAAGGGGCCTATGATTTAAAAGCAGCCCAGAATTAATTTTTATCTGCCACGGGTAATTGTATTTTTCTTTGAATGTGGGTTTTAATGTTGTTTCAATGAATGTGAGTTTCAAGGGCAGAGAAGTTTTAATGCCAAGTTTGTTTAGCAGATGTCTTAGTGTTTGTGCTGTAAAATGCAAAATAAAACTTTCAAATGAAGTTCAAATCATCATAGAAGTAAATCAGTATGCACATTAGTGTTTATGGTAAATGGAGTGAAATAGCAAAGTAATGGATCATTGGAATGGCTGCAGGCGGAGGCTCCATTCGACCATGGTTTTGTGAGGGGGAAGGGCGGCAAACTTAGACAGACCCAGCTAAACTATACCTCCCAACTGTCCAGATTTTCAAAGAATGAATAGATTTTTTGCTTCTTATTTTTGGTTTGTTCCTCAAAATTTGTGGTTTTCTGGCAAATCATTTAGGAATTAAGTCACTAAATAATGACACACTAGTTTCAGACTTTATAACCTTCAGAAAAATGCATGCTAAAATAAGACCTGTTCTATCAACTGTCCCAGTTTATACAAGAGCAATTTTTAGTACTGTTTATATGTTCCCTCAATATATCTGGCCTTGTCCAGATTTATTGCATTAACAGGTTGAGAGGTACATGCAAATAAATTGCTTTATAGAATTAGGCATAACCAAACCTCTCAACTGTCCCTGATTTTGGCTCAAAATGTTGCTCTTCCCCTAATGATCCCTCCACAAAATAGCAATTTTGGAAGAAAACATGGAGGGTTTATAATTAAGAAATAACTATAATAATCAGATTACTTTTATTTCAGAAATGCATGTAGATTATTTTATTTTGTCAGCTGATCAAGTTAGCAGTACTAATATTAAAGTGTCCCTTCTTTGACAGGTTCCTAGCTGTATTGTGTTGCTATTTTATATTTTTACATCACATTTTTGGTCCATTTTTCATAAAATTTTGGGTTTTTTTTTGGCAAATTAGTGACAAATAATTAAAGACTGAAGTTAGAAAATAATGACAGACATTTGAGTTTCAGATTTCATACCATTCAGAAAATTCATACTAATGCAAGACCTCTATTAACTTTCTAAGTTTAAAAGAGCAATATTTAAAAAAATGTCCTTAATTTTGGGCCTCTGTCCCATTTCTTTGTATGGCTTTGTCCAGATTTCTTGCTCTGAGGTTGAGAGGTATGACAAATGTGTCAGGGCCATCACAAGTCAGCCAGAGACATTTCAAACTGCGACATACTTGTTGCACCCCACTCCCCCATGTAGTGTCTCTGGATGTGTCAAAGCAAGGCAAGGAGTAGTTATGCAGTGTAAATGTGCAGAGAATCCCACCCATCCAAGGTAGACACAAGTACTAGAGTGGCTTTTCATCTGTCTTTGATTTTTACAGAATGGTCTGGTTTCTGCATATTTTTTGTACTGTTGATTTATGCTTATTACTCAAAGTGCCTGTTGCTCTGTGTTTAAGTAGCAATACATTAATGACCATCAGGTAAGCTTGGCTGAGATTGCAAGATGCAAGTAAGCTTTAATAAGCATACTGTTAAAGAATTGCCAACATTGAAAGCTTTTATGTTGCCATGTAGAGAATACTTAACTAGATAATGTATAAGCCTTGGGTATTGAAATGCATATGCTAGTATTTGTAATAAAGGACAGAATTACATTAAGAGTCTCATTACACTTGAAGATTTCCAGTCATCTCTGCAGGCTTTACCCGTAAACCGAATGCCAATCGTGTGGTCCATAACCTGTACAGTAATCCTTTTAAGCAATGTATCTTGAGCTTATTTCTTGTTTGCTTTTCATTTTTTACTTTGATCAGGTTTTCCCTATGAAACAAGTAGATGTCAGGCAGCAGGTCTTTTTTTGGATAAGGAACATTTTTACAAGTGGGGGCATCAGAGATTTCTACTTTCAGCATGTTACTTGTTACTTTAATAAAGCTGAATATAAATTATAATTAGAACTGCAGTGCAAGAAGTGGTTTGAATTGAGTGCTGCTTGTTTTTCTTATACTTGATTGTGACTGGCATTCCATTAATGTATTTAAAAAAAAGTAATTTATTTTTTCATGCCTCACAACCTTTTTTGTTTCCATCTAGATATTAAGCTGTCATGCAGCCAATGCACTGAAATATTTTTATTCTTCTACACTTCATTTTGTCTTGATTGGACTCTCATAATGATGGTTTGGCACCCAGTGCAGTATATTTAGTTTTTGTGGTTTGCTACTACAGGTGTGTGTGTGTGTGTGTGTGTGTGTGTGTGTGTGTGTGTGTGTGTGTGTGTGTGTGTAGGGAATACCTCAGGCTTGAACCCTGTACCTTGTATGCAGGTGTTAAAGACCTGAATTCCCTACCCACCACCATTTGTAAAAAAAATTGCAGATTTTTGCCTCATATTTGATCTGATCTGTTCCTCATAATATCTGTGGTTTGTAAATATTGCAATGCTTGATATTTGATGGTGCAGTGGTAGCATTGTTGCCTCACAGCTGCAGGTTCTCAGGTTTGATTCTTGGCTGGGGTGCCTTCTTTGTGGGGTCTGTATCTTCTCCCTGTGTTTGTGTGGGTTTGCTTTTGTGTCCTCCCATGTTACAAAGACATGTCTGCATTATTTCTTCCTGGGCCTCTGCTGAAAATCTTTTTTGTTCCAAGTCAGACTGTCCTGATTAACAAATGTTAAATAAAATTGACAGGCATTTGAATTTCAGACTTCAGGTTTCTGAATGTTTAATTCCTTCCATATTTGATGGTGCAGTGGTAGTATTGTTGCCTCACAACTGTAGGTTTTCTGTTTTGATTCTTGGCTGGAGTGCCTTCTGTGTGGAGTCTGCATCTCCTCTCTGTGTTTGTGTGGATTTGCTCTGGTGCCCTGTCATTTTACAAAGACATGTCTGCAGTATTAATCCCTGGGTCTCTGCTGAAAATTGTTTTTGTTCTGTCAGCAGTAAAATTGACAGGCATTTGAATTTCAGACTTCATGTTCTTCAGAATACATTGTAACACAACCTTTTTTTCTAGCAATTTTCTAAGTTTATAAGATGAATATTTGTAATTTGTCCCTATTTTTGGGACTGTATTCCCTCATTATTGGCTTCGTCCAGGTTTTTTGTGCTAAGGTTGACAGCTATGGCAAGAACTGAATTCACTGAATATGTTTGAGGGCTGTATTCCCTCATTACTGGGTTTGTCTAGGTGTTTTGTACTAAGAGGTTGACAGCTATGGTGAGAACTGAATTCACTAAATGATAGCCATTTAAGTTTCAGTCTTCCTCTCTTTTACAAAGCAGCTGATGTGGCGTAGTGGTATGTTACTCTGACTGTTTTGCTCAGGGACCTTGGCAGTAAAATGTATGGTGGTAACACAGCATTTTATTCTAGCAAATTTCCAAGATTATATAAGCAATGTTTAATGTGTCCCTGGTTTTTGGGCTTTTGACCCCCCCCCCAATACATTTTGGCTTTTTCCAGTTTTCTTGTGCTGCAAAGTTGAGATGCAGTTGAGTATTGAGTAGATTTTACAAGGAGATGAGAGCTGCAGGGGAACAAAAGTTTAGTGTTTTGCCTTGTTAATAGCACAACAGGTTGTGTACTTGCTTTTGATGCAGAAGGCTGTGGGTTCTACTCCCACAAGGGGTGGATGCTGCCGTACTGAGAATGTTCTCCTTGGTGAAGATACTAACTATGAGTCTGTTATCAGTTTGCCATCCATTTCCTCTTGCAATATTATTACTAGCTTATCATTTTTTAATGTAATATAGGCAATTTATTCCTGAGGGGCAACAGGCACTTTATTTTTCGATGAAACCATGAAATATAAAGGTGATTGCTAGCAGCAACCTCTTCATTAGTTACAGATTTCTTTAATGTGGAATTATTTAGATGGCTTTTACTTCAGAGATTGTGCATATTTACTGATAATGGACTGTAGAATTGTGCATATTTACTGACAAAGGTGGACTGTAGAATTGTGCATATTTACTGATAATGGTGGACTGTAGAATTGTGCATATTTACTAATAATGGTGGACTGTAGAATTGTGCATATTTACTAATAATGGTGGACTGTGGAAGTCTGAGTAGACTTTTTTATGATAAATGTTCTGAAGTGGACACTTTTGCCATTATGGGTGCATGTGTTTTGTTTCATTGCTTACTGGAAAAATGTTCAAAGCAAATTTAAAACACCCTCTAACAACTGTACTGTATTGTACAAGGAATGTAATTTTAGTACAATGAGGAAGGTGTATCAAAGAGCACATGTATGTTTCATATGCAAGGGGCCTATGATTTGAAAACAGCCCAAAATTAATCTTTATCTGCCACTGGCAAAATGTATTTTCTTTGAATGTGGGTTTCAATGCTGTTTCAATGAATGTGAGTTTCAAGGGCAGAGAAGTTTTAATGCTAAGTTTTCATTGTGAGACTGCATTGCTTTGTTTAGCAGATGACTTAGTGCTTGTGCTGTAAAATACAAAATAAAACTTTCAAATGAAGTCCAACTCATCATAGAAGTAAAGCAGTATGCACATTAGTGTTTATGGTAAATGGAGTGAAATAGCCAAGTAATGGTTCACTGGAATGGCTGCAGAGGCTCCATTCAACCATGATTTTGTCAGGGGGGAAGGGCAGCAAACTCAGACAGGCCCAGCTGAACTATACCTCCCAACTGTCCAGATTTTCAAAGAATGAATAGATTTTTGCTTCTTATTTTTGGTTTGTTCTTCATAAAATTTGTAGTTTTCTGGCAAATCATTTAGGAATTAAGTCACTAAATAATGATACACTGAGTTTCAGACTTCATAACCTTCAGAAAATGCATGTTAAAGTAAGAGCTGTTCTATCAACTGTCTCAATTTATACAAGAGCAATTTTTAGTACTGTTTATATGTGCCCCAATATATTTGGCCTTGTTCAGATTTACTGCATTAACACGTTGAGAGGTACATGCAAATAAATTGCTTTATAGAATTAGGCATAGCCAACCTCTCAACTGTCCCCGATTTTGGCTCAAAATGTTGCTCTTCCCCTAATAATCCCTCCATAAAATAGCAATTTTGGAAGAAAACATGGAGGGTTTACAATTAAGAAATAACTGTAATAATCAAAGTTATAGATTACTTGAAATGCATGTAGATTCTTTTATTTTGTCAGCTGCTCAAGGTAGCAGTACTAATATTAAAGTGTCCCTTCTTTGACAGGTTCCCAGCTGTATTGTGTGTCTATTTTATAATTTTGCATCACATTTTGGTCCATTTTTCATAAAATTGTGTTTTTTGGCAAATTAGTGACAAATCACTAAAGACTGAAGTTAGAAAATGACAGACATTTGAGTTTCAGATTTTATACCCTTCAGAAAATTCATACTAATGCAAGACCTATTCTATTATCTTTCTAAGTTTATTAGAGCAATATTTAAAAATTGTCCTTATTTTCGGGCCTTTGTCCTACTTCTCTGTATGGCTTTGTCCAGATTTCTTGCTCTTGAGGTTGAGAGGTATGACAAATGTGTCAGGGCCATCACAGTCAGCCAGAGACATTTCAAATTGTGACATACTTGTTGCACCCCACTCCCCCATGTAGTGACTCTGGATGTGTCCAAGCAAGGCAAAGAGTAGTTATGCAGTGTGTCCCCCCCATCCAAGGTAGACACAAGTACTACAGTGGCTTTTCATCTGTCCTTTATTTTGAAGAATGGTCTGGTTTCTGTCATATTTTTGTACTGTTGATTTATGCTTATTACTCAGATTTATGCTTATTACTCAAAGTGCCTGTTGCTCTGTGTTTAAGTAGCAATGCTTTAATGACCATAAGGTAAGCTTGTCTGAGATCGTAAGATGCAAGTAAGCTTTAATAAGCATACTGTTAAAGAATTGCCAACACTGAAAGCCTTTCTGTTGTTGCCATGCAGAGAATACTTGACTAGATAATGTATAAGCCTTGGGTATTAAAGGACAGGATTCCATTATTTTAAAAAGCTCATTACACTTGTTGGAGACTACCAGTCATCTCTACAGACTTTACCCGTAAACTAAACAGAATGCCAATCATGTGTGGTCCATAACCTCTACAGTAATCCTTTAAGCAATGTATCTTGAGCTTGTTTCTTGTTTGCTTTTCATTTTTTACTTTGATCATGTTTTCCCCATGAAACAAGTTGTCAGGCAGCAGGTCTTTTTTGGATAAGAAACATGTTTACAAGTGGGGGCATCACAGAGGTTTCTACTTTCAGCATGTTAATTGGTACTTTAATAAACCTGAATATAAATTATAATTAGAACTGCAGTGCAAGGAGAAGTGGTTTGAGTTGAGTGCTTCTGATTTTTCTTATACTTGATTTTGACTGGCATTCGAGTAATGTATTTAAAAAGTAATTTATTTTTTCATGCCTCACAACCTTTTGTTTCCATCTAGATATTAAGTAAGCTGTCATGCAGCCAATGCATTGAAATATTTTTATTCTTCTACACTTATTTTTCTCTTGATTGGACTTTCATAATGATGGTTTGCCACCCAGGGCAGCGTATTTAATTAAAGTTAGTTTTTGTGGTTTTGAGCATAGCTCCTTCCCTTTCTAGTTGACCACACCCCTTCCCCTTGACCCCTCCCATTCAGCTGTCTCCTGCAGCCCCCTTGTGATTTGAAGTCACCAGCCGCCACTGCCCTGGAATTCAAAAAGACTTATCATGGTGTGGAAGCCTTAACTTGAAAGATTTCCACATAATGGTAAGGCTTTCTGATTCTTAGACCCGTCTTTTGCCATGGTTTACTCCTCACTGGAGACTTAGAAAGGAGAGTGGTCTGGCAACAGAAGACACATGCTAATGCTAAAGTTTAGGAGAGTGGCTAATGCTAATTAGCCTTTTGCACTTCCTCAAACATGAAGGTGGAGCCTGCTTTACTCAGCCAAATGATTCAGAAATGAATGAAAGACTGAACATTATCCAAACACAGCGGTCACTCATTCACTACTATAGGAGTAGTCACCATGCATGACATGCATCTGGAGCATTTCTCCCCGGGCCTCCGCTAAAAACAGGCTCTGTGGAACCTAGTCGGACATTCCCGGTCAACAAATGTTAAATTAAATTAAATAAATAAATAAAATAAATAAAGTGCAGTGGAGACATGTGGAGGGTATAATTTTGTGACTGTAGGTGGATATATGTTTGTCTACAGGGGCATTAATGAGGCTGGGCAAGTGTGTGTGTGTGTCTGTGTGTGTGTGTGTGTGTGTGTGTGTGTGTGTGTGTGTGTGTGTGTGTGTGTGTGTGTGTGTGTGTGTGTGTGTGTGTGTGTAGGTTCATAGGTTCATAGGTGTGTACTAGGCCAGTGCCTCTGGAGCCTTTACAAGCCTAGCCCCCAGGCCACTGTGCCACCCAATGTTAGTTCACAGTGCCCCTATCCAGTAGGGCAACTGGAATGATCCCTGGAGTGATCTTTCTGTTCCCATCCATATATATATATATATATATATATATATATATATATATATATATATGGAGAGAGAGAGACAGAGCTTTTCTCTCTGGGCCTCCACTGAAAACAGGCTCTTTTTGGCCCAGTGGACTTCCATGGTCATCAAACATAAATATATATATATATATATATATATATATATATGTGTGTGTGTGTGTGTGTGTGTGTGTGTGTGTGTGTGTGTGTGTGTGAATATATATATTTTTATATATATATATATATATATATATATATATATATATATATATGTGTGTGTGTGTGTGTGTGTGTGTGTATAGTTATATTTTTTTAGGCTGTCTTGGGTGCAAGCCCCACAACTTGGAACTATATATACCAACAAAGTGAGAGAGTGGTGACCCCATAACAATAACTTCCTTGATCTTCTTCTAGAGTAACTTCCAGAACAGGCAACCTGCAACCTTTTAGATTCGACATTCTTAGTGTTGATCACTTGCCCAGTAACTATTTCTAGGTCTGCAGTGGCCTAGGCAGCTACAGCAGTCATTTCCTTTGAAGTCATCTCTTGCTCCATTTTGGAGGCACCAAATTAAAAAGGTTTTCTTCCAAGACTCATTCTACTTTGTGACATTGATCTGACAGAGGCCATAAACAGTGTGCCAATTATACCAATCACAATGGTACAATACACAGCCTCAATGACTAATCACTACTCAGCCAGCAGGAGTAGCATAAGAAAGATTATTATCACATTAAGACAGAAGTCTGTGGAAAAAACTGAAACAGTAATGCCGCCTAGAATTTTCTCAAACTACTGTTGGTCAGTAAGGGTACTACACCATCATGAAACATTGAAATGCATTCAGCAGAGAATGACAGTACAAGAGTTCAAGTCATACTATGGAAAGAAACAGTTTTACTATTATTATGCAGTCATTCCCTGGGATTCATTAGCAATGATGTAGGTGCCACACTAAGCCTACAAAATCTAAGCAAATTAGTACAGTGAGAAGCAGTGATAATCGAATATGCATGCTGTTGATTGTGCCTAAATGTTTCAAACACATTTTTGTGGCCAGCAATAGTGTTTGCACCATGGAAACGTGCTTGCATGCACGAGCACATAATGTAAACAAATGGTTTCCTTATAGGCAAAGTTATGATATGAGTGCATGCTTCGCCCTGAAACATTAAGAGTAAAGAACAGTGAAATAATTCTGAAGCATGGGAAGTGAAATGTAGGAACTATAATACAAAGAATGATGGTTTGTACTGCATAATGATTAATAGGGAAGGGGAAATGGGTGTAGTCATATACCACAGGCAAATGTGCTGAAGTGTCAAAAAAAAAAACCTTTTAACATATATTTTGCCATATCAATGTAAATATAAATAAAAAAGTCAATGACAATGCTGGTGTTATGCACAGAAATAAAAATAGACACGCTGACAAAGGATGTGATGTGGTTATCATGCTGTGGTGTAACAAAGGGGAGTTAAAAAGTGATAAATATGTTAACAAAATGGTAAGTGAAGGTAACAGCAAGTACAGAAGATACATTATGGAATTAATTCATAGACTGCAGTTCTTGTGATGTATATACAGGGAATTTATATATAGAAGACAGCATCACAGCTGTATTCTTCACCTCAGCATGTATACCCAAGAACAAATGGTCCTTATAGCTGTAATATATTTACGGCAGAAATGGACATGGTTTTGCAAAGAAAAGTCAGTGACACCCACAGGAAGAGGGTTCATCATCTCTAAATGTAGTAGACAAGCAAGTGTTGCCTATTGGTGCAAATGCTAAATAGCAATACAATAACATACAACATACATAACTGACAAATGACAACATAGATCAGATGATGCAGACATCTCAGACATCGTTATACTGGGCTTGCTGACATGGAATTACAGGGAACAGTAGCATAACAGCAATTCAACACCACCAACATTTAAGAATGTATTGTAACAGAAGACCAATAACAGTTTATGATGGTCTGGCTGCATGACATACAGTAAGAGACATTTATGGAAGCCTTCATCTGACAGTAAGCTGTATAGTGTCATGAAAACAATAGCAATAATAAAGAAATGTCTGGATTAAGACATTATATCAGAGCATAATTGTTTTGGAAATAGGTAATGCCTCTGAGCAATGCATGTCATAATAAGCATTCATATCATGTCATTTCTGAACACATGCCAGGACATATACCAGAGAGGCGTATAGCAATCACAGATGCTAGAAAACTAAACATATTGTGTATGTCATGAAGAACACCCTTGAAGGACTTATAGCACCTTCCTGCTATAAGGTGTATGGATGCCCTAGCATGTAGGCTAAAGCTTGAAAAATGTGGCCGTATGACAGTACCATAATTATTGTCTTTGTGTAAGCCACTGCTGTCTGATGCCTTTGTCTGACCGACAGACAGACAGATGTAACCAGGTTCAAACCCATGCCTTTTATACTAGACCCTCTCCAGACCTCTGTATTGACTCATGTACCACACCAAACAGTAATGGAGGCTGTTACAAATAACTGAACTGAATGCAAACATTAATTAAGGAGTTATGAATATAGTATGAACAATCAGATTTAGTCAGATGGCCGGAGAAGAACTACACATGTTATTGTCTACACAGGAGAGAACAGTACAGTACCAATGCTTCTTTAACATGGAAGCTGTTTCCATTGTGTAAACACACTGTCCCAGAATTAAACCACAGGCAATATGTATAGCCATGCTATATAAGCCAGTACTTAATGCACATGCCACAGGAGCAATCACAGAAAGACATGCCACAAATAAATATTTCACTGCCATGCAATTGCAACCTGTGATTATATATTATTGTCCAACATAAAAATGGATAAGAATATCTAGATATAATGGTGGTTGTGCAAATTCAGTACATTCATATAATATTGTCTTTTCTGGATTTGAACAGCAAGGTATGTGACTCTATTGACTGATGATATGTGGATGAACCAAAAGTACCACAGTGGAAGTCTTAACAGAGCTGTAACACTCCACCTATGCTAACTTATTACATCAGATGGATGTTCTGTAAACAACCTCGTTGAGATAAAAGAAAGTAAAACAAACCCAAACACCACTAAAGGTAGTCCAAAGCAAAAACATAGTACATTAAAAGAATCCTGGATGTAAGAACATGGACAATCCACTTACGATTATAGATACTAAACAGTTAAAAGCAATGCACAAAATGAAAAGCTGTAATAAAATATTTAAAATGTGTACAACACATATGCAGAGCCTATTAGAAACAAATCATCAGGATAAGTACTTTTGGCCATAGCCTTCTTCAGATCCTAATTAATTGGGCTCTCTCTTTAAAAATTAAAAGAAATCTCCACCAATCATTACATCTTTACAAAGCCAATGCCTTTTTCAGCCTATCAGAAAACCATCCAGTCATATAGTATATTCAAGTCAAGCCTACATTCTTAACCAATAGAACTCATTTAAAAAGACGCCTTCCTTTCAGAAGGGGTTTAAGCTGCACTACCCCATTCAAACCTAGAGTACGATCTGCTCTTAAATTAATAATCTAAGTCAACAACATAAGACTATCATCTCATTTCCTTGTGCCAGAGGATAACACTTCCTACATGTGTTATGTAATGAAAATATAATTACATGTAATTATTACTCTGAATAAAAGCCTTGCTGTATGAGAAATTATCATACCTTTTTGTAACAGGAATCAACATCTATATGTGCACACAGCTGATGTGTTTCACAACAGTATTAGTAACATGTACAGTAGCAATAAGACTGACACAATGTAGTCTCAGCATTAATATCTGGATTTCAACTAACTACCTAAGATCACAAGCTACATATTAGTGTCTGAATCCCAAGCACCACACAACATGTTGCTGTACAACAGTGAGAGTGCATGATGGATGACATCACCACTGTTTATTAGCTGGATGTTTATGCTAAAAAGTGGTCGAAGTGCACAATAACACTACAGCTGCACATCATCAATGTGTTTGAAGAGTAGTATACACAGTATGAAAGTGAAAGACACACACACAGCTGGCATCAGAAACCCTACGTATGTTGTTACACAATGTACAAAGCACAGTATCAAAGTCACACAACACAGGAGAATTTGCAATCCAGCTGTGAGATACTGCAGTTATCGTAGCATTATGTAATCATTGTGTGGTCCAAAATGATTTTCCCTGGGGATGCTAGGATTTGCTAGAGTAACATTGTGCTGCTGTAAATCCATCTCATAAGTAGAACTGTACATAAAAGTGGTTGTGAGGTCGCCAACAGTATATGAGAGTAATCACAGTCACATTATTTAAGCAGGAATGGGCTCAAACCACCTGCCAATATAAGTACACAATCTCACAAGAAAATACTGAGTACAAGTGAGGTATACAGCATCTAAGAAAAGATGGCATCAGCAGTGTGTTGTCAAGGAGAAGTGTCGGGTAAAAATGATTTACAGCCATCTTGGGTTGTAATAGTTGAAACTGCAAATATGTGCAAAACAATCCTGAATTCCTTTACTGTCACACTTTTATAAATTAAACGTTGCCGTATTTGAACCACCTACCTGTCTAGTTACACATTCTAGAGAACAGTGTAAGAAAAGTAAGGAGTGAGAGTGCATGTCATGATGGCCTCATCACTGTGTCACAGAGAGGCTGTTTCTGAAAAAAGGGGGATAAGGGAGCTGTGTTCCAATTTAAATACATTTGTCTCAGAGGAAGTGAATTCAGAACAAAGCATTACCCACAAACTGACATATATTAGTTTCCCATATTGAGCCTTGAATTTCCTACTTATCTAGAGAGCACTGTAGGAAAAGTTTGTTTCTTAAGGGGAGTTGTCAGGATGACCACATCATTGTGTTGCTTCAGTAAAAAGTGGGATAAGGGAGCTGTGTAAAGAGAAAAATGCTGAACATTAAAACTTCTACCTATCCAGTTACACAGTCTGGAGAGCACTATATTAGTAATAAGTGTCACAGAAGAAATCTGACTCTTAAGGAGAAAGAGTACACTTTTGTCATGATGACCTCATCATTGTGTTTCCGAGAGGATGTTTCAGTAAAAAGTGGGATAAGTGGGCTGTGTGAAGAGTTAAATGTATTCTTCTTCTGGGAAGTAGAGAAAGCATCAAGTATTGTACACAGTCACACAGACACAAGCACACAAGTTTCCCATGTCAAACAGTGAACTACTGCTTATCTTGTTATACAATCTGGAGAGCACTGCATTAATCACAAGCACCACAGAAGAAGTCTGACTTTAATACTGTAAAATAGCACATTGGTAATTCTTGAAAATAGACTGCTTGGAAGAGATGGCACTGAGCATCACAGGTTGCGCAACAAATGTACATGTGCACAAGACAAAGTAGCGTTACTATGATTACCACATGTAATTACATACTTGTTTACTAAAACTGAAATAGTGTTCTTTATGTACATTGCTTTACTGTGAGGGATTTTGACGTGTTTCACATACAGACTTTTGCTGTTTTAAAACAGTGGATCATCAGTCAAACTTTCCTGCAACTTCATGTCAGGATGATTGCACACTTGCATTTTTTCATACTTGCACTATATGCATTTACAAGACAAACATGCATGCCATGCACAGGACAGTGCACTGCAGAATAACAGTGATAGATTATATAAGAGTAGGTTAACAAAACTTGTAACACAGTTGCAATTGTAAACACTGTAGAGCAGATATACATCAAACAAGTGAATTAATCATGTCAACATCATTCTGAAATGAAGATAACCTTCTCTGAAATTAATACAGACATACAAATTTTGGGCAACTAAAACAATAATTATGTGATTTTTTTATGTTACTCTGAGGGCTGCGCTGCCAAGTTGAGTTGAACTGCTGATGGCAAAGTATTAGAACATGCATACTCATATCTTGCAGAGTTCAACTTACAATGAGAATTAGTATTCTATGTCTTTCTGTTTTAACTTTTGTGCAAAGATCAGTACAAGACAGGCTTCACAATAGGAAGCAGGCATGTTAATATAGCATCAGGATGATGATGTGTTAAGGAAAGATGTAGCCAACATGTAAAGCCACCAAGGTCATACAAAATATTCTGAAACATTTTTTCATCCATCTGGATTTGAATCTTTAGAGCATTGCAAGAAAAACATCTACGACTGAGTATTATCTAAGCATGCCATGTGGGTAGTAATACTTCTCATAGTTCAAATTTGACAGCAAACATGGATGTTTGCATTCATCTTCATTACCCTATTGACCACTATTGACCACTGTAATCTGTACAACCAATTCTTCAGCTTGTTGAAAAGCACATTATACTGAATAAACATACCTAAGCACAATGGTGCAAAATGTAGCAGAGTAATGCTGACAAAGGCAATAAAATGAAAGCTATTGTCATAAGCTGTGTACTTCCACATAGCCTTAGTTGCATTTGTTGCCTGGTGGCAGAGATTGCACAAATAGAGAGGTGGGCAAATAATGATACAGAAGGGAGAAGATACATTGACAGGATGAGATGGAGGCAAGGACAAAGTTGCTTATCACAGAAGAAGGATAATTATGGTGCATAACAATATTTAGCCAACATATAGACATTAAATAGTGAAAAAAGTCAGTAACACTTAGATAATGGTAGGATTAGAGCCCTTGAAGGTAGTAAAAAACTGTTTATATATGGGAACATTATTTTATCATGCCACAAAGCCATTACTACTGCACAGCAGCTAAATAATGCTATTGAAGCACAGTGACAACTTACTGACTCAGAAGAGGTGATGAGACAAGGAGAGAGAGAGAGAGAGACAGATACAGCTGCAATGTGAAATAGTGTTTTGTGAGACATGTAGGAACATCTGCATGGTATTACACTTACTTATTAAATCATCATTATTCTGTCATGATGTATGCAATAAAGTGCTTGCTATATGGAGAAATAATGGGTAGGAGAGTGCTATGAGCATAAACACATAAGCAGGATTAGGCTGGCTTAATAACTTTCCCTATTGTTGCTGAATTGTTTTGGAAAAAGTTGTCTTGTTGCACTAATCAGATGGTATGCTAATGAAATGCATATGGGTAGAAATACAGATGCTTGCAGTTATATAAATATATATATATATATATATATATATATATATATATATATATATATATATATAGGGTCTATAACATAAGATCGACGATTGAAAACATCGAACAACATATGGTCATCACCATATGGTCGATGTCTTCAAACGTCAACCTTATAAAAAGACAAATAAAAAAAAAAAGAAGTACCCAAATGGGGTTAAGCAGAGGTAACTGCTCCCCCCACACACCACGCTACTTAAATATACCAACTCCGAGACCACACTACATTGCAGTAAACAGAACTCTGCCCTTACAGAGATTTCCATTTACATGCTCAAGATTCTGAGCATTCGATATTCTCGTGTCGACAATGTCAGATTTGACATTGTCGGCTTTTGAGAATATAATATAGACCCTATATATATATATATATATATATATATATATATATATATATATATATATATATCTGTATATATATATATATATATATATATATATATATATATATATATATATATATGTATATATAGATATCTATAGGGAAATCCCAAAATCCTGACACCACAATCCTGAAAGTTCAGAATACTGAAAACTCAAAATGCTGAAAACACACAGGATACCAAGACTCACTATATTCCAGCACAAGTACATACAGAAACAAATAAAACAAATTATATTACTATTCTCCAAGTATAAGCAGAGGGGCAAGCCTCCCTGTGCCTCCCACACCCCCTGCTACTTAAATATATCAACTCCAAGATTGCACTTAGTGTAGTGAAGTGCAATCTAGGAGTTGATATATTTAAGTAGGAGGGGGTGTGGGGGTGCAGGGGGCTTGTCCCCCTGCATATAGTTGAAGGGTAATATGTTTCTGTATGTACTTGTGCTAGAATATAGTGAGTTTTGGTATCCTGTGTGTTTTCAGGATTTTGAGTTTTCAGTATTTTGAACTTTCAGGATTTTGGTCTCAGGATTTTGGTCTTCAGGAATTTGGTCTTCAGGATTTTGGTCTTTCAGGATTCTGTAGCACTCATATATATATATATATATATATATATATATATATATATATATATATATATATATACATATATATATATATATATATATATATATATATAAATGTGATGAATTAATAACTGTATGAAAAAAGTTGGATAGGGCAGTGGTGAAAATGGGTTTGGCAAACAGAGGGTAGAACATGGGGAAGAATACATAAATTTACATGAGGGTTATGGGAGACCACCATAGCTATCCATTTCTTCACAACATAACTGTACAATAATACACACAATTTCATGACTTTGTAGAGACACCATGCCAGTTATTGGTGACAACAACAGAATAGTGTTGTATGGCCAAGTTGTTTTTTTTTTTTTTTTTTTTTTTTGTAGAGACGTATGTTGGGAAGCAAGCTTAGGAATGAGTGGGTCAGGTAGGTTTGAGTAGGTTAGAAAGCATGCACAGACATACACCACAGGCAAGGATGGTGTTGGAGACCAAATGGTAGGGGACACCATGATTAGGGACAGGTAGGGAACATCAGAGGCACACCTATATCCAGCTTGAGAACTGTGAGAATCTATACCTTATCCTCAGAACTGTCATCACTCTCTCCTGCAGCAGCTCCCTGGGGTCACTGACAGATGACTTTGCATTCCTATGCAGTACCTTATCAACCTTGCCATGATATCCTTCACCAGCCCTTTCAGCTCCTAACAGGTGACAAAATCACCACCTCAAATTGTACTGCTTCCAGAGGATACTACTGCACCAGCAGCCAGTGCAGAGGTACCTGAGACAGTTGCAGCAATTAGGGTAGGGATTGTGGAGGCACCACAGACAGCTTGTGAACTTGCTGGGTGTCTGTGCTGTCATCTGTGGAGGTCTGGCGGGCTGAGATGCAGGGGTAGACCTACCTCTCTGTGTTGTTGTTGGTCATTTATTTTTCATCAGAAAGCTATGCAAGCAATAGAAAGATTAATAAAATTATAACCTCCACAAAAAGAGACAGATAGGGTGGAAGGAAGGCAAAAGAGAGATAATTAGAAACATGGCAAGCCACATTACTGCATTTTTCAATAAAATTTGTTTTTCAATACATTCACAGTTATGATAATTTACTATTGTACACCTTTGCCACATTCATATATAATGGAATGCTATTAATGTGTAATAAAATAAAATAAAAAAAATTACTGCTATAATATTGCATACAGCAATCATTATTTCCCTGTGATGGATAGGATACATGCATTCAAATGTAATAATTGTAATTAGCGTTACTGAATCGATGCAGGCATATTATTGCTGTTAATATTTTATAAATACGTATCCAGTAGTAACATTTAATTGTTGCTTCTGGGTACTGAACACACACTCACATTTAATCTGGTATTCTCATTGCCTAATGCAAGCAGCAAGAGTTAACTAGGAAGGCACACATGCTTGAGAGCAAGGCTGAGGCATGCCTGACCAAGATGCTAGTGACTGAGGAAATGAAATTAAATTTCTAGCTCGAATTTAGACCTAAGTCATGCTTACCCCATACCTCTCTCTCTGAGATAAGTTAATCTTTCCTGGTGTGCCTTATAGCTTCCAGCAATTTTCTCTGCAGCTGTACAGTTCAAAAAGAAAAGATATGTATACGAAAGCATAAAGAGTAACTGCATTGGCTGACTAGATCATTTATGCCATATCATAGGTTATGGGTCAGTACACTTACACAGTTGGGTGTAAATAGTGCCTCCCATTGACTTAGGAGGTCCTACTTGTGCTTCTTAAGGTCAGTATAGTGGTGAAGACATTGTTCACCAGTGCATGGAATGTCTGTTGTACTGGAGAAAAACTTGGCTGAGTTATTCTAAGACTCAGCCTTTTATGGAGACCCAGTATAATCTTCATGCAGCTGCCTACAGCTGTAGCACTTCACAAGGAGTGCCACAAAAATCCTAGATTCCTCAAAACCCCACCTTTGTACTCTAAATTTAGCACCATTCTCTCTCTCTCTCTATCTCTCTCTCTCTAGCTATGTCTGCAAAACTTAAGGAAACAATATCTATCTGAATTGGTGCCCAAATCAGAGCTTGTGGTTAACTGGTTGTGCATAAAGATGTACAGCCTTGCCAACTGCTTTTGTGCAACTGGAAGCAGTTGGACACCTTGGAAGACACATTAGGACTACTTATATCACATAGCAGTAAAGGTGTGAAACATGACAATGAGCTTTGCATTGTGTGATGCCTATTAATACAGGTTACAATGTTAAACAATGGAATGCTTAATGACATGGCTTTTAATCCTTACAGCTTGGAAGGAGAAAGAGGATGAGTTGTGACATGCTGTGATGCTGGGGCTTACACAATGTTAAAACATTGTATGTTGGCTGAAAATTGAACCCTTTGGGATAAAGAATGCAAAAACTGAAACTTACCTTATTAATTGACACTACCACTGGAGAGCTACATTTCAGGCATGGAAATTAAATGAATGCAAAAACTTTTTTAATTATTACCTTATTAATTGACATTGGACTA
>NC_056741.1:1716056077-1716057083 GCF_019279795.1 Protopterus annectens | reverse complement strand
TCTGGCACCCAGGCCGCTGTACTGTCCCGTGTTAGCCCGGTGTGATTCAGCATGCCCTCATGCATATGCATGACATGCTGACGTCACACCGTTTAACTGCAGCCTCCGTGTAAGCCATGTATCTCTTACACGGAGGCTTCGTGAATCCTGCCCTAAGTCTTTAAAACAATACTTAGAAACAGACAATATTATAGACAAGACTGCTAAAACTGACAAAAATCCTGGCATGTATAAATGTGGTTTCTGTAATATGTTCTCTTTTATCTTGCAGGGCTCTTCAGTGTTTTTGACTTATAGAAATAAGCACATTATAAGTAACAGTTATTTTAATTGTGATTCCTCTGGTATCATTTATATTGCAATCTGCTCTAGCTGCCAGTCTTTTTATAGGTATGTCTACAAGAAAATTAAAACTGAGAATAAGGGGACATCTGTATAGTATTAAACACTGTGAAATTAATAATGTTCTTTATAAACATTCTACTGTATGTGCTTATTTCAAACAGTTTAATTTTTTTTGTGTATTAGATTCAGTCCCTAGGGATACAAGGGTGGTGATTATAAAAACAAAAATGCTTTTGAGTAAAGAAACTTTTTGGCAGATTAATTTACAAGCTGATAAGCGTCCTGGAATCAATGATAGCATTTGTATTAAGTGCTGTTTATAAGTATATGTGTCATATTGTGTAATAGTGCTTTAAAATTTGCTTTGCTGAAGTTTTAAGATTTTGTTAGCTTGTTAAATCAATTGTTTAACTGAGTATGTAGAGCAGTATATTAGATTGGTTGACATTTTGTCATTTTATTTGGATGAAGTTGTTGGATGAAAGTGTGATGCCCCTGCACTGGCCCAGTAATCAAGGACCCTCAATTCTCACCATTAGCACCAGTGAGGGATATGCACACTGGGAAGATGGTAAGTACTCACACAGTAAAGTACAATTTCCCTTAAAGAAAAACTCCACCTTTCAACTCAAAAAACAATTTTCATGGTATCTTTGTTTTT